>NC_048587.1:3652885-3717885 GCF_013265735.2 Oncorhynchus mykiss | reverse complement strand
CTTCAGTCTGTACCCCACTCCCTCCTCCCTAATGACTGCAGTCTGTACCCCACTACCTCCTCCCTAATGACTGCAGTCTGTACCCCCACTTCCTCTACCCTAATGACTTCAGTCTGTACCCCACTTCCTCTACCCTAATGACTGCAGTCTGTACTCCACTCCCTCCTCCCTAATGACTTCAGTCTGTACCCCACTCCCTCCTCCCTAATGACTTCAGTCTGTACCCCACTCCCTCCTCCCTAATGACTGACTGACTGCAGCCTGTACCCCACTCCCTCCTCCCTAATGACTGACTGACTTCAGTCTGTACCCCACTCCCTCCTCCCTAATGACTGACTGACTTCAGTCTGTACCCCACTCCCTCCTCCCTAATGACTGACTTCAGTCTGTACCCCACTCCCTCCTCCCTAATGACTGACTTCAGTCTGTACCCCACTCCCTCCTCCCTAATGACTGACTGACTGCAGTCTGTACCCCACTCCCTCTACCCTAATGACTTCAGTCTGTACCCCACTCCCTCCTCCCTAATGACTTCAGTCTGTACCCCACTCCCTCCTCCCTAATGACTTCAGTCTGTACCCCACTGAAGCAGATGTAATAGAAAGTGCTGAACAGAACAGAGTCAAAGGGAATGAAAAGGGTAGACCTTGTGTCGGCCTGCCGTCAAAGCCTAGCCGTTTCAAGGTGCACAGGAAGACACACCCCTTTTCCTCCTATTACAACCAATCAGCATGACGGAACATTAGGATTCATATCAATAGCAAAGAGCAAGTAGTAACAACTTTAATTAATTCAATTCAGTTTCTTTAGGAAAACAAAGTTATTTGAAAGTAGTTATCAATTATTTTTTTTTAAACAAATGTTCACAAGTGTTTTTGTCAATTGTTGTCTATTATTTTGTCAATAAATGGAGAGAAAAAAAAAGGTGAATGCAGAATTTAGACAAATCCAAAAGATGTTTTACCTTTTCTGATTCCTTCTTTCCTGTCTTTTCCTCTAAAGACCTCATTTTGGGACAAGTAATGAATTTGAAACTCTAACAAGACTGTTGGTAGATCAACTCAAGACATTAGTAATGGATGTCGGGGTTAAAGGGCAACAGGCAAGCAACAACAAACAACGAGGAAAAGGCAAACATTACCATCACTTTGAGGAAAACTTCAAATGACATTTCATTTTGAACACTTATATAGAAAATACAGAGATCTATACAAGAGCCTCTTTGATGGTTAAACCAATACTGGACAGGAGAACCCTCCCTTTGCCCACCTTAATGTGCCTGTGTTTGTTTTGCCAAATAAACTAGAACGTCCTACCTATCATTGGGTTGCCTAGTTGATTTGGACGTGTGCGTAAGTTCAGTATGTAGAGATATTTAAGCTGTATGCGAGTGCAAGGAGGGAATAAGCTCACCGGCTTTTAGTACTAAAAAACAGAAATGAGTTAGCATTTTCTACTCTCTGCTTCATTGGCCCTTCCTATTGGGGAAATTCATGGGTTTTTGGGGGATATATAACAAAAAATAAAGTCTGGAGGTGACCACAGGCTTAGGATGTATGTGTTGTTCTATGAGATAATATCAGTCAGTTACCGTGACCTTTAGGGACTACGAAGCCTTTATGTGCTCAGAATAAGTCTGTTGCCAACTGTCACAGAAATGGAACAACATGAGGTCGCAAAGATGTTCACGTCACTACTTAGCTAAACAAGGTAGTGATCTTTCTGCTTACCAGGCTGGTCTATTGTTTTGCTCTTCAGTGGGAGGGGGCTTGTTTTATCGTTTCCCCCGAACGGTGTTGTCAAGAGGAGACTTCGGGTAGCTCTTATAAAAGGTAAGCTAAGCATGGCATCTCCCCCTCCTGTCTGCGTACCCCTTTACAACTAACCAAACCATCTGGGGAGGCAAATATAACATAGTAACTTAGTGGTAAAAAAAACAACCAACCATCCCTCCAGAAATATTCTATCAAAATTCTATCAAATCAGATCATTTGTGACATAGGGAGAACGACAGGGCTCGGCAGACAGAACTACACGATAACCTACCATTGGGCTCGGCAGACTGAACTACACGATAACCTACCATTGGGCTCGGCAGACTGAACTACACGATAGCCTACCATTGGGCTCGGCAGACAAAACTAAACGATAACCTACCATTGGGCTCGGCAGACAAAACTAAACGATAACCTACCATTGGGCTCGGCAGACAAAACTAAACGATAACCTACCATTGGGCTCGGCAGACAAAACTAAACGATAACCTACGTTTGAGTGTGTGTGTGTTTTAGTTTGATCCATCTGTTTAAAGTTGTTGTTCTATGTAAGGGCGCTGCTGTTGATGCCATATGCTCCTCAAGGGGGAAAGGGCCTAAGTAATACCACTGTATCTGACATTTAGCAGACGTTTTCATCCTGATCGACTTTTAGTCATGTGTGCGTACATGTTTACATACATGTGACGTGGGGAAATGGAACCCACTATCCTAGCGTTTGCTAGGACAAGTGAGTTGTAACTACAAGCACCTAACTTCCTCACAGCTGGAGTGCTGCGACCCTCCACCAACGGGTGCTCCCTGCGGGGTTTTGACTTACTTTGGTGTTCATGCTCTGGGAGAACTCCAGTATGGTGTCCACTCTGGTCCAAGCATCCGGGTGCTCTTTCAGCTGGGTCAGAACCTCCTGAGCCAGCCGTTGCTGCAACGCAGGAACAGGAATGGATGAAATACCATTTTGAAACATAGGCACACACTCTTTCACTCTCACTCTCACACACACACACACACTAAAATGAACACCCGCCGCCTGCCAAATATGGGTAGATATTGGCATTGGTGAGTAAGATGTCCATTTCAAACCTAATCAAATCTTACTGGTCACATACACATGATTAGCAGATGTTATTGGTGGTGCAGCGAAATGCTTGTGCTTCTAGTTCCGACTGTGCAGTAATATCTAACAAGTAATCTAACAATTCCACAACAACTACCTAATACACACAAATCCAACAAGTAATCTAACAATTCCACAACAACTACCTAATACACACAAATCTAACAAGTAAATTAACAATTCCACAACAACTACCTAATACACACAAATCTAACAAGTAAACTAACAATTCCACAACAACTACCTAATACACACAAATCCAACAAGTAATCTAACAATTCCACAACAACTACCTAATACACACAAATCTAACAAGTAAATTAACAATTCCACAACAACTACCTAATACACACAAATCTAACAAGTAATCTAACAATTCCACAACAACTACCTAATACACACAAATCTAACAAGTAAATTAACAATTCCACAACAACTACCTAATACACACAAATCTAACAAGTAATCTAACAATTCCACAACAACTACCTAACACACACAAATCTAAAGGGATGGAATAAGAATATAAACATTACCATTCAAAAGTGTGGGGTCATTTAGAAATGTCTTTGTTTTTTAAAGAAAAGCAATTTTTTTGTCCATTAAAATAACATCAAATTGATCAGAAATACAGTCCAGACATTGTTAATGTTGTAAATGACTATTGTAGCTGGAAATGGCTGACTTTTAATGGAATATCTACATAGGCGTACAGAGGCCCATTATCAGCAACCATCACTCCTGTGTTCCATTGGCACGTTGTGTTAGCTAATCCAAGTTTATCATTTTAAAATACTAATTGATCATTAGAAAACCCTTTTGCAATTATGTTAGCACAGCTGAAAACTGTTCTGATTAAAGAAGCAATAAAACTGGCCTTCTTTAGACTAGTTGGGTATCTGGAGCATCAGCATTTGTGGGTTCGATTACAGGCTCAAAATGGCCAGAAACAAAGAACTTTCTTCTGAAACTCGTCAGTCTACTCTTATTCTGATAAATTAAGGCTATTCCACCGGAGAAATTGCCAAGAAACGGAAGATCTCGTACAACGCTGTGTACTACACCCTTCACAGAACAGAGCAAACTGGCTCTAACCAGAATAGAAAGAGGAGTGGGAGGCCCCGGTGCACAACTGAGCAAGAGGACAAGTACATTAGAGTGTCTAGTTTGAGAAACAGACGCCTCACAAGTCCTCAACTGGCAGCTTCATTAAATAGTACCCGCAAAACACCAGTCTCAACGTCAACAGTGAAGAGGCGACTCCGGGATGCTGGCCTTCTAGGCAGAGTTGCAAAGAAAAAGACATATGTCAGACTGGCCAATAAAAATAAAATATTAAGATGGGCAAAATAACACAGACACTGGACAGAGCAACTCTTGCCTAGAAGGGCAGCTAGCATAATTGCAAAAGGGTTTTCTTATGATCAATTCGCCTTTTAAAATGATAAACTTGGATTAGCTAACACAACGTGCCAATGGAACACAGGAGTGATGGTTGCTGATAATGGGCCTCTGTACGCCTATGTAGATATTCCATTAAAAATCAGTCGTTTCCAGCTACAATAGTCATTTACAACTTTAACAATGTCTACACTGTATTTCTGATCAATTTGATGTTATTTTAATGGACAAAAAAATGTGCTTTTCTTTCAAAAACAAGGACATTTCTAAGTGACCCCAAACTTTTGAACGGAGATATACATAAACGTTGGCATATTGGTTTAAAAAAATGAAAGAAATAAGAACTATACCACATTACTTCTTACTAGTAATACATTTATTGTTTTCGACACATTATAAAGCATTCTCATCCATTTCTGACATTTTTAACAGAAAAATATATTTTGTCTGGTAAAAAATGTGAGTGACTGGTACACCAAAACGTGAGTGGCTGGTACACCAAAACGTGAGTGACTGGTACACCAAAACGTGAGTGACTGGTACACCAAAACGTGAGTGACTGGTACACCAAAACGTGAGTGACTGGTACACCAAAACGTGAGTGACTGGTACACCAAAACGTGAGTGACTGGTACACCAAAACGTGAGTGACTGGTACACCAAAACGTGAGTGACTGGTACACCAAAACGTGAGTGACTGGTACATTTTATGCCCTGCACACACACACTCAACATTTAAAAGGGCAGATGCATTTCAACTTAAACCCTTCAACCAATGACAAAGTGTGATTGAAAAGCTGTCCCTGTTAATACATCACAATTTCAGACATTATTTTCTGCAATAGTAACTAGTATCTCTCCTTGTTCTTCTATCTGTCCCCAAAAAACTATAAGTAAAACTGAGTAAGGCACCTGGGCAAGCGACCATCATAGCAAAATTACAAATCCCGCAAAACTCCATTAACTTTGTGGTTACTTGACAACTTACAGTTAGTGAGTCATTTAGCAGACACTCTTATCCAGAGGGATTTACAGTTAGTGAGTCATTTAGCAGACACTCTTATCCAGAGTGACTTACAGTTAGTGAGTCATTTAGCAGACACTCTTATCCAGAGTGACTTCCAGTTAGTACATTCATCTGAAGATAGCTAGGTGGGACAACCACATATCTCAGTCAGAGTAAGTACACTTGTCCTCAATAAAGTAGCTATCAGGAAAGTCAGTGGTAGTAAGGGGGGGTCAGTGGTAGTAAGGGGGGGTCAGTGGTAGTAAGGGGGGGGAAGTCAGTGGTAGTAAGGGGGGGAGTCAGTGGTAGTAAGGGGGGGGAAGTCAGTGGTAGTAAGGGGGGGAAGTCAGTGGTAGTAAGGGGGGGAAGTCAGTGGTAGTAAGGGGGGGGAGTCAGTGGTAGTAAGGGGGGGGAGTCAGTGGTAGTAAGGGGGGGGAGTCAGTGGTAGTAAGGGGGGGGAGTCAGTGGTAGTAAGGGGGGGGGGGGGAGTCAGTGGTAGTAAGGGGGGGTCAGTGGTAGTAAGGGGGGGGGAAGTCAGTGGTAGTAAGGGGGGGGGAAGTCAGTGGTAGTAAGGGGGGGAGTCAGTGGTAGTAAGGGGGGGGAGTCAGTGGTAGTAAGGGGGGGAGTCAGTGGTAGTAAGGGGGGGTCAGTGGTAGTAAGGGGGGGGAAGTCAGTGGTAGTAAGGGGGGGAGTCAGTGGTAGTAAGGGGGGGGAGTCAGTGGTAGTAAGGGGGGGGAGTCAGTGGTAGTAAGGGGGGGAAGTCAGTGGTAGTAAGGGGGGGGAAGTCAGTGGTAGTAAGGGGGGGGGGTCAGTGGTAGTAAGGGGGGGAAGTCAGTGGTAGTAAGGGGGGGGAAGTCAGTGGTAGTAAGGGGGGGGAGTCAGTGGTAGTAAGGGGGGGGGGGGTCAGTGGTAGTAAGGGGGGGTAGTCAGTGGTAGTAAGGGGGGAAGTCAGTGGTAGTAAGGGGGGTAAGTCAGTGGTAGTAAGGGGGGGGGGGGGGGGGGGTCAAGTGTCAGTACTACTTACCTGTGTTCCGACCCCGTGGTACAGACAGTTGACCACGTTGTCCAACAGGTTGATGTCTAGTTTCTGGCTGAAGTCTAGCAGCTGCTGCGCTGCATGGTCTGCTAACACTGTCATAACGGCTGGCATGGAGCTCTGCAAGGATGGACAGCAAGGAGGGGGTTAGACTGTGTGTGTGTGTGTGTGTGTGTGAGAGAGAGTTATGACTGACAGAGGCAGAAAAAACATTCAACAGCAACAGGCAGAGTCATGTGAATGAATGGAGCATTCCAACCAGCTAACCACCTCTCCTAACCCCCTTCCCCTGCTTCCCATCCCCAGTCAGTTACACACACACACACACACAGGACGCTGGTGGCTCTTTAAATTGGGGAGGATGGCTCAAAGTGATGGCAGCAAAGGAATAAATGTAAAGATATCGAACTCATCAAACACGCGGTTTCCATGTGTTTGATACCATTCCATTCCAGACATTAGTATGAGCTGTCCTCCTCACAGCAACCTCCTGTGACACACCCCTCCTCATCATCTCCACCAGTAAACAAGCATGACATGAGCTGGCCCCTTGCTCACTTTTTCCAATAAGTTATATCTTGTCACACAAACTACTCAAAGCTATAAATAAGAAAATACACTGAAAAACAAAACACAATGACAGCTAAGTTTAGATCAGGCATATACCCTTTCCATAAAGGAACATTCTGACAGTTGTATTTTGACAATTCATAAAAAGCTTTTTCTGATATCGTTTAACAAACAAACATGTGTGACATACTGAAAATATCACATTATCATGCCACCTCCAGAACACAATCGAACCACGTGCCACAGGACGTCACTTTGTTTACATCTGCACCTGCCAGGCGTGGCTATTTTGAAGTTCAAACACACCTTACATTTTTACAGTAAACACTGACGAATGTAGAAGAATACTGAAATAAGCTGTTTTATCGTCTTATATCCGATGCGATCAATCAGTTTATCTCGCTTAACACAACCACCAACTTCGGTTGATAGCTACTGTGTGACCGTGTAGTTAACGTTAGGTAGTATTGGGTGCGTTCCAGGTCTATATAATGCCGCGTTCAAAACAACTGGGTGCATGGAAAAATACAAAGTCAAATCATGACATCATTGATCTTCGGGTGGGAAAGTCGGAGCTCTAGAAAGAGGCCCGACATCCCGAGTTTGATGACCATTCAAATCGATTTTTCCCAGTCAGAGCTCGTTTTTTTCCCCGACAACTGAAGTCAGAGATGTAATAGTTCCCAGTAGATTTGAACGCGGCAATAAAACATGCGCTAAGCAGCCCACGTGACATTTATCCATAACCTGCAACACTTCGTAAACGATAACAAGTTAGCGAAACTCGATACAGGTAAGGCTGGTTTACAAGTTCGTTTCAAATGGGGGAAAATTCAACGATCTCAATTCGATTAAAAAAATGTAAAATAGTAAATACACACAGCACCACCCTGCCCTGGCTAAATTCTGATTCGGTATCAAGCTATTGATAGGACTGTCGTTGATACCAAGACAAAAGGAAGTCTATGCCTCCAGAGAAAACGTGTGGTCCTCCATAGCAGGCTATCATCACCCTGACTCCCAGACACACGCCTCCCCTACCCCTCCCACTCCACGCTTATCAAAGGGAAGGCTTGCGTCCTTTTACTACCCAGACAGTTAGCTGCACAGCAAGTAATACACGTCTAACAAAATAGCTTATTTTTATAAAAAAAATAAGTTTGAAAAGTAGCTATGACCCTAATGCATCGTAATGTTTTTATGCCTTACTAAAATAACAACTAACTTTGCCGTCCAAACACGGCGCATCACTGGTAAAGTTAGCACAATTAACGTTAGAAAACTAGCAACAAAATGCATCCGCTCACACCACGGACGCTGTTTCTGAGGAAGGACTAGATGAATGAATTCATTATTTTTTGTTTGTCGTCCCCCCGGTCCTCAGCATTGCTTGCTATCATCACCACACCACTCACACCCAACACTAGCGGACTTTCTCACACACCAGCATCCCTTGTAAAGTGCATCACACAGCAACGTTACCACTTACTTACCTAACTAGTAGTTACACTTTATTACTGGATGCTCTCTGGATTTTACATTCCAAAAGTGAAATTAAAGTCTAAAATATATATATGTTTTACCCCCCCAAGTCAAATGCTACTTTGCACCCCTGAGTTACCTACCAAAAGTCCAAGCCTCTGACTGAAAGAAGATTGGCTTTTTTTCCCCACAGGGAAGCTTGCTACAAGGTTATATACAATATCGTTGTTGTTTAGTCAGAAATAGACTGGCTAACGTTACTGTTATCTCTGACACGTTAGCTGGCTCCAATTCCAGAAGGTGTATATTGATGGCTAGTTAATAAGGATCACAGATGTGGATTCCGCAACTATTATCACGGTACGCTCAATAATATACTCCGATTCATTTTACGAAATAAAAATAAACCTTAATTTACAATTTAATTCTTTAACTATAATGTTGTTTTTTTTGTTGCAGCGGGGCGGTTTGAGAGATTGTATTCCTGCGCCTCTTCTCCTCGTTGAAGCAACTAACTCACATAACCGGTTGAAACCGGTTCAGACTGGGAGATTCCATCTCGGTTTAGTTTTCAGCCGATGGCGCCGCGGAAAGTTTGGACTAACGTCACGCCCATTTTACACTCCCATTGGTGGGGTTGTTTTTTACGGACATCGTTGCTTAAACTCTATTGGGTAACTCCGTTGTCAATCAATTTAAATTCGTCCAGGCACCCACGCGACTGCTCCGCCCGTGGTCAGAAAAAAGAGGGCGGACTCCGATCAAGCAGAATGGACTTTTCAATGCCTCCAACGTGAATGGCAAATAGTGCTTTCAATATTGTTTTGCCATTGTGTGCGCGTTTGTTAACAATCAACAATCACTTTGCAACTTGAGAAGTGTCGCTAGTATTGTTCAATAGCCTTGACTTGATTGACGTTTAGAGAAATATGATTTTCCAACACTGTATCCATTGCAAAAGGATGTGTGACTTATCAACAGCATTTCATTTCGTTATCGACCCAGCTCACCATCACGCTGTTTTGTTGTGATCATGACATTGCAATTCACTAGTCTGTGCTGTGCAACCTACACGAGATACAAAGAGGAAACGTGTTTACATTAGGTAAAGGAGATACAGTCCACAATACAATCGCCTGACTCGTGAGCCTGTTGCTGGTAATTTTCCACCAGCCACGAGTGGGAGTGGTTACAATGAATCCGCGCACTGCACAAGTTTACAAAAATGACATGGAAGGGAAATGTCCACGCTATGTGGTGTCCCTCTTCAGTTCAGAACATGACGTTAGCATCAAAGACCATGTAACATTAGTCCCGATTGCAATTTAGGAGAGTTAAACAAATATGTAGTATCATTGCTACTCTCTGTAAAGGATGCAAACATGACAGCGTTTTTTTTTTAAACCCTAACTGTCACGTGACCCAGCGTGCCACTTGATGGAAAAATACTGGATTTAGTGTCGGCAAGCCGTACTAGTAAAGTCATCCGCTAACATAATTGAGAGCGAGGTTTCAGAAGGACGTACGTGCCATTATTCTATAGGCTACCTTACCCAGCAACACAACGCTGTTACCCTCAAATTCAATGTGCTCAGTGTGATTTGAGCTATCATAGAGAGAGACATTAATAACAGATTTTCAATCATTACATGGCTATTACACACGTGCAATAATCAGCGTGTGGTTTTAATTTTCTATACTTTTGCACACAAACAAACATGGTCATCAATTAAGCAGACCGTGCACACTGTCATTGCATGCTATTCTGCACAAGTTTGATTGCCATTTTACAATGCACACTACATGACCAAAAGTATGTGGACACCCCTTCAAATTAGTGGATTCGGCTATTTCAGCCACACCTGTTGAGCACACCGCCATGCAATCTCCATAGACAAACATTGGCAGTAGAATGGCCCGTACTGAAGAGCTCAGTGATATTCAACATGGCACTGTCATAGGATGCAACCTTGACAACAAGTCAGTTTGACAAATTTCTGCCCTGCTAGAGCTGCCCGTGTCAAGTAAGTGCTGTTATTGTGAAGTGGAAACGTCTAGGAGCAACAACGGCTCAGCCCTAAGTGGTAGGCCACACAAGTTCTATGGGACCACCGAGTGCTGAAGGGCGTAGCGCACAAATATTGCCTGTCCTCAGTTGCAACACTCACAGCTTGTGGAAAGCCTTCCCATAAGAGTGGAGGATGTTATAGCAGCAAAGGAGGGACCAACTCCATAGTAATGCACATGGTTTTAGAATGAGATGTTCGACGAAGCAGGTGTCCAGTGGAAGTTCACATTTTTCTTTTTTTTTGGTCAAATGTTAATTCACCCATATTCTACAAAGCGTTTTGGGTTGAATCATATTAGATAATTCACCCATATTCTACAAAGTGTTTTGGGTTGAATCATATTAGATAATTCACCCATATTCTACAAAGCGTTTTGGGTTGAATCATATTAGATAATTCACCCATATTCTACAAAGCGTTTTGGGTTGAAGAATATTTGTTCATTCAAAGCTTTTGGGGTTTAAGCATATTTTAACAATATGTGCTGGCTACACACAGAAAAAAATGGTTATCTTCCTGTCTATGTGTGAACGTGATGCCTTCACTAGCCTACTACAGCCAAGCCTGAAAGATAACAGCAATGAAGAGTCATTTAGGTAAACCATATATAGAAATATACACACAGGCCAAGATAAGTCCTCAGCCATGCAGGTCATTCAGTAAATGTTTGAAAGAGTGTGTATAGTCCCCTCTGGCTTAGATTTTCTCTCATCATCCCGTTCTCTTGAAGTCGATGTGAAATTCCAAGAAATTCCACCTTGAAAGAAAAACAAACAGGGCTGTCGACTTTCCAGGAACTTGAGAAAAAAATCAGCGTTTGAGTAACCTCCCTCAGTGATCTCAGCTCCGTCAGGTTTAAATTTAACAGGTAGACAAACGGACGGCTCAAATGGCACCCTAGTCCCATATGGCTCTGGTCAAAAGTAGTGCATAATATAGGGCTCTGGTCAAAAGTAGTGCATAATATAGGGCCCTGGTTGACAGTAGTGCATTATATAGGGCCCTGGTTGACAGTAGTGCATTATATAGAGCCATGGTTGACAGTAGTGCATTATATAGGGCCCTGGTTGACAGTAGTGCATTATCTAGGGCCCTGGTTGACAGTAGTGCACTATAAAGGGAATAGGGTGCCATTTGGGATGCACTGTGTGCACGGGACTGTTGAAATAAGATTCTGAGATTTAGGTCTGCCTCAAGAGAAAATAGGTTTCTAATTCTCAAAGGGATTCTAACCTGGTTAAATGAAAGCTATATAAGTTCAGTTTCTGTTGTTTACATTGCAAAGGGTTCAGTGACTAGATAAGAGGGACAGATATGTCAGGTATTATTCCGTCACAACTTATAAGGCAATTGAAATTGATGGAAACATTCCTCTTTATTGATACAAAACCAAGACGTTTATCATTAGCTAGCCTTCATCAGGCCGCCTACAGAGAGAAGAAGACTGTTGTGTACATGAACACGTTGTCATGGATTATCATCATTAATCAATAAGGCGAACTACAGATCCTACTGACGTGACAAGCTGCAGGCACAGTAACAAGCCTGCGCTTGTAACGACAGCTTGTCTGATTTGAATATAATATATTAACAGATTGGCAGACAAATCAGGCAGCATATGATTTACACCCGTGTGAAATATCTGGACTTCTCTCGTACTCTCATGGTTTTGTTTGAGGGTTGTTTTACACCTGTGTGTAATATCTGGACTTCTCTCGTAATCTCATGGTTTTGTTTGAGGGTTGTTTTACACCCGTGTGTAATATCTGGACTTCTCTCGTACTCTCGTGGTTTTGTTTGAGGGTTATTTAGTTTACATAGAGGGATATACCTCTATGCGTCTTTTAAAAAGGGACATAGCCACCTCTAAACGTATTATAAGTGCACTATTTTGACTGAGTAATGTTTGCAAATATTGACTGACCAATGAACTCTGCAGCTGTCACCGAACTTTTAAAAGTCCCTCCATACCTTTCACTCCATTCTTCAGCTTTGTATCATATTATATATATATATTCTACCTATTCTATTCTATGTTTCTATAGCATGCATAATTTAACTATCCTGTCATGACTTGTCCCAATAAAACTATTCAAATGATCCTGTCAGAGAAAAAAAAGTCACTTTTTGACTTCAGAGAGCGAGAGCGGTATTATTTGAAAATGAAAAATGGTTAGGCTGCCTGTGATTTGTGCCCCTCCCTTCCTCCTTTCCCCTGTCAACAGCTCTCACTCTCTCGCACAGGAATTCATTGTTACACATGTGCGTGAATTGGAAGTGAGCAACCAAACCCGCTCACTCAGGATTAGACTGGTCAAATCTTGTTCTGTCTGGTTGTGATTGGGGACAGCTCATTTACATACATTATTCATTACATCATAATAGGGTTCTGACCCTGGTGTTCTAGGAGTTCCACCACATCAAACCTATATTGACTTCTGTTGTTGTTGTTGCACAGCCAGTGCAGTGTGTTATTAGATATAATACAGACTAGTGGAGATATTGGAACTCTGGCACGGTTTGGGAGAGCATGTAGATTGATACTAGCCTGCAAAGTAGAGGGGCGATAAAGTCTGTGGCAGGTTGTTATTGTGGTGTTGTTTTCAAACCAGTGTATATGGAAGCTGTTTGTGATAAATTACATGGTAGTAGATGTGTAAGGGATCCTCAATTGTTGAAAATCATAGAAAATAATTTGAGTTATTTAATAGTAGTATGGTATTAGTACACACTGTTTCCATATTGTAATGTTTTGAGGAAAATACTATAAACAGTGTGTAGTAGTGGTGTGTGTATACACGCCTCTCACTCAGTAAACTATAAACAGTGTGTAGTAGTGGTGTGTGTATACACGCCTCTCACTCAGTAAACTATAAACAGTGTGTAGTAGTGGTGTGTATATACACGCCTCTCACTCAGTAAACTATAAACAGTGTGTAGTAGTGGTGTGTATATACACGCCTCTCACTCAGTAAACTATAAACAGCGCCACCTTGTGTCTTCAGAAGTGAACTGGTGAGATTGCTGTGCAAATTAAAGCCTACAGCGCCTACTAGTGGTTGAAACAAAAACCTTAAGTGCAAGAGCTACTTTGAAGGATAGGAGATAGGAGATAGGAGATGAGGACTGATTGACTTCATTAGATCCATTGTGGTGGAAAACAGGCTATTCGTTTAGCACTATTGAGAGACGGGCACAGCACTTTCTTCCTTTCCTATTTCTACTTTTTATTTTCCATTTACAAAGACAACAACACAGTGACAAACTTCCAAACAGGACAATAAACAATAGAAGGGGGAAGGGATATGTTATTTATTTAACTAGGCAAGTCAGTTAAGAACAAATTCTTATTTACAATGACGGCCAAACCCGGATGACGTTGGGCCACATATGCATAATGTGTTCTAAATGAATTGCACTGTATGTGTGCAGACAGCCTCAGGATGGTGATGATACTGTATAGTGTATTACAATTCAATGGAAACATTGAATATATGATGAATAAACATTGCATTTGTGTCTCTGATTGTGCCCACTTGTGGTCCAAGTGCTCGTTAAGTTAGTGTGAGAGAGTTGTGGCAACACTGTATAAAATGGTTTTTTTTATGCCAATAGTTTCAGCTCTGATCACCATATCCCAAAGTTAGACTTTTCCTTCTTTATTTGACTAAGTACCACATTCCTAGACAGTGGGGTACTTGGACAGGAGAACAGAGGTGGTTACGTGTCACAATTCACACATTCTACGATCGACACTCTCCTCACTCCCCTCTGATGTTTTGAGGATTCACCCTCAGGCTACTCTCACCAGAACCCATGTTCATTAGGTCACACCGTAGCAAAACGTTTCACAGAAAACCGTTTCCTATTGGACAAGTTCAGATAGTTCCTCCCCTCTACCGTTTCTTCTGTTTCGTGCCGAACACCAGCCAGCAACACAAGTCCAGTATTTATCAACACCTTCTGTTGTGACTGTTGTTCACCCAGCTCCAGAACCAGACTTGTTTGCCCCCCATCCTTTCCCGCCTGTGCCCCCTGAAGGACAGCCCGAGGCGGGCAGGGAATGGTGGAGGGGAGCACCGGGCCTTCCTAACCCACCTGGAGAATCCCGGGCTGGGGAACCCGGGCCCCCGCACCCCTGAAGGAACCAGGCCTTCCATGGAGGACCAGAAGAGCTCGGGACAGGAGGCTGATCTCGATTCACTCCACGTTCCCAGCAGCTTGGTGGGAATTCTGTTCAGGGAGAATGGAGGGATCCCAAGGGAGAGGAGCGCGGTGAGGGAGAAGGAGAATGAGGAGCAGGAGGAGGGGAGACTGAGGAGGATGAGGGAGAAGAAGAACGAGCAGGAGAAGGTGGCTTTGGGAGCAGTCCCAATTACAGACTGGAGCTGGAGGCATCACGGAGAGGGCTGTGGGCCAGGGAGAGGACCCTGAGGCAGCGGCTGGAGACTGCTATGCCACTATGACAACAATTTTTGTGTCTCTCGTCTAAACGCAGCATTAGGGTCCCCTCTAGGTAATAAGGTAATGAATGATAACATGTTGTTAGGTGTCAAGTTAGGGCCACTAATTCTATGATTGCTTAAAAAAAAAGATATTGCTTCAAGACCATAAAAAGTTATTGTTTACATATTATATTTCTAAATAGACCATATCTATTTACTCCGCCCATGGCCCACCACTCAGATCATATTTCACCAACCCCAAAGGTTTGAGCACCCCGGCTCTAGTCTAGACGAGCCTGTCCACCAATCAGGGCTGTGTATGTAAATATATGTACCTTTGTATCACCACACCCAGACTGAGCATTTCAATGGCAAAAAGGAGGCTCAGGGAAATAAATCATTTTTTAAAATATGGTGTTATTTTACTGAAATAAACAGTGATTTAGTAATCATACAGTGATGATTTAAATATATATTTTTTAAATACTGCATGGGGCTTTAAGTAGCAATGTGACATGATCTCTGGCATTAAATCTGATATGGGTATCTCTATAACATATTAGAGAAAGGAATGCATCCTGCCCAATTCAATCCATAAAAGTGGAAATGTACAACAAAGCAGAAGATTTCACAATGATAATCATTCAATAGTAACATTAATACAGGAAAATACAGTAGTTTGATCTGAAAATAGATTGAGTTTATGTAACATGTCCTTAGGGGTATCAGGTAGCCTCGCGTTAGAGAGACAGGCCTGGAACCAACATGTCGCTGGTCTCAATTAGGTCCACTATTGCTCTAAATGATTAACACAGCTGTTCACACAAAGGTTCATTTGGGAGAAATGTAAATAGAGCACTAATTTCACCTTTACAAAAATAAAGAAAGGATGTCACCCAGTGTACTCTCTATCGCCCCCTATCTTCGATAAACACAGATATTAAAACTGTCTACTAAAATTGTCATCCCGTCTCAAGACTTACGTATTCAAATTGGTCCACAAGGACCGAAGCGGGTTTGTAAAAAAAAATATATATATATCCTCGGATTAGATCCGTCGACTATTCCATATCTTCGATGCTTCATCAGAATCAACAGGTCCTTGGGCTGTTTCATCTCTCCATACAGAAAAAGCTTTTACTCAACTAGAATGGCTAGATCTCTGGTCGGTCTTGAAAAATGGCTCTAATTTAATTAATATGCCAATCCCCTCAGCCATAGTTATAACAGGCAATATCTGCTCTGTTCAGAATCACTAGAAGAAGCAGACTAGGCGATCAATTTCTCCTTTGTTATTTTATTATCCATGGGAACCCCCTGGCCCAGGCCATTCATCAATCAAATAAAATAACACCAATACGCAGACGATATTGTACTATATCTAGACAATGTCTCTCTATTGCTCCCAAATGCATTGAAGATCATAGATAAAAATTCAGTTTAATCTCAAATTACAAAAAATGCATCGAAACCAAATAAGCCCTACTGCCTCTCAAGATCCCGATGGAGGACTCCGTCTCTACTTACAGTTATAGATCTGTCACTCTCACTGAAAGCAAGTCTAGGAAGCCGGTAGATCTGTTCTATGTGCCCTATTTCTATGTTTCCCGTTCTTAAGTTTCGTACACCAGCTTCAAAACAGACGAAAAAAATACAATATTTTTGTTTATGGAAAATATATTTCACAGCGGTTTAGACGGACCATGATCCTCTACACTATACTGGCTGGTTTTGTCACAAACTGAAATTAGGTTTACTGTTAGAATTTTACCAACCAGGAAATGGCGAAGTTAATTTCTTCTTCAATGTTTTTAGTGGCAACCCACAGGTACAATGTGTGAACTAATGAATATAAAATATAGGAACAGAATATGAATTTAAATATTGGTACCTGTAACCCCCCCACCACCACACACAAAGTTGCTGGTTCAAATCCCTGGCTGGTTCGAAGTCTGACTGGGAAACGCAATGGCTAAGGTGTTGCGTTGACAGTCTCTGGACCTGATTTGAAGTACCCGTCAGGGCCGCGGTCTCCCAAGTTTGCTGCAGTACTCTGTCTCTGTTTGACTCTATTTACATAAAACTTAATGCCCGACCAGTTTCTGCTTTTGAGCGCCACAGGTTCTGACTGGAGGCATTTGAGGCAGTCCTTCTTTTCAGGAACTTGGCCACTCTTTATGAACGGCATCATGTGTTTCTCTAATGCTGCTACCTCATCAACGATCCACTTTAATCTCACAATGTTGCTTTGGGTTGGCTGGGCACCGGCTCAGCTGGGAAACAGGCCGGCTGGGCGCCTGTGCGACGGGTTGGCTGGGCGCCGGCTCAGCTGGGAAACAGGCCGGCTGGGCGCCTGTGCGACGGGTTGGCTGGGCGCCGGCTCAGCTGGGAAACAGGCCGGATGGGCGCCTGTGCGACGGGCCGGCTGGGCGCCTGTGCGACGGGCCGGCTGGGCGCCTGTTGAGAAAAGGTTGCTTAAAAGATTGCAAAAATGGCAGCAACGAATTAAAAATAATACCACGATTTTCATATTTGAAACAACTGAGAAAGACAGAGAGAAAAAAATGAATAGGCTAAATAAACATGACCATTTCCAGGCAAATTTCCTTTATAAAAAAAAATTTAATATTATTAGGGATGTCTGGCAAACCATCCACTTGGAGAGCTAGCCTGACCTACAAGGTGTATAAACCATCCACTTGGAGAGCTAGCCTGACCTACAAGGTGTAACAAACCATCCACTTGGAGAGCTAGCCTGACCTACAAGGTGTAACAAACCATCCGCTTGGAGAGCTAGCCTGACCTACAAGGTGTGACATTCGACTTACATTTATTTTGGGGTTCACTGAGAGTGGACAGTGCTCCAGCCAAAACAACCTCATTCCACTTGAAACTTTTGAATTTGCCAGCAGACTCCGCGACTTTGTGTCGTCCTGCCGTCAGTGCACAGGATTCCACAGCGCTGCCAATGTTCATTAAGTTGTATCCCATTTGAACAGCCAGGGTCGGACGGTCGTACGTTTTGTTCTCCTCGTTGTAGCCAGCTACAGCTCTCACTGCCGTGATGACGTGAGGTAAATTACTAGGTATGACCAAGTCCTCAAAGCACATCAGAGGTGTACACGTCCTGGCCGTGATGAGGAGTCTTGCCACCTCTCTCATTCTTCGTTGAATGTATCGGTTTCTTCTGTCATCTGGCTGTAGTTGGTTGTACAGATCCTCTCCCATGAGGAGGATACATTTGTCATTTCTAACCACAAATGAAACTCGGTCGGAGTTCATACCACAAACTATCTTCCAAAGACCTGTGCTGACGTAGTCGGGTTGAGGACGCATCTTAAACGCCATTGCTGACTGAATCCTCATCTTTGGTCCAGGTTTTGGTTCTTCAGCTTTGGGGTTCAGAGGGCAGTATCTGACATGCTTCCGTAGTGACTTTCGAATGTACAGACCTTGACAGTGCAAGCAGTGGGTGTAACATCGAGTGGATCCTGCCACTTTGGGACGGGAACAGGAGGCCATCTCTCCACTCCCACGTCTTGCTACGGCAACATCATGCACCCTCTGACATATCCTCTTAGCTGGATTATGAGCCCCAGAGTCTGTTTGGATGTTCATGTCTTTGTTGCCGTCTGAAGGGCTGATCTCAGTCCCCGGGTTGTTTTCATCACATAAGTTGGACAAATCAGATGGTTCATTCAACACACCACTAGAATGGCATGTTCTCTTCGCTGGTTTACGTGCCTCAGAGTCTTCTTTAGTGCAGGAGCTACTGTCTGAAGAGTTGCTGTCTGTTACGGAGATGTTTTCCTCACTCCAGGTAGAGAAACTAGATGCTTCATTTGATTCCACGTTACTAGAATCCTAAGAGGGAAACAAAAAGGAGAGATGAATGTAATATGAAAACTCTCGGACAGCAGAGATCCCGTTTTGGAACGTAGATATGTTTGTAGAGTTATCATATTAAACATTGTACAGTGCATTCGGAAAGTATTCAGACACCTTGACTTTTCTCCCATTTTTTTTTACATTACAGCCTTATTTTAAAATTGGTAAAATATTTTTCACCCTCATTAATCTACACACAATACCCCATAATGACATCACAATACCCCATAATGACATCACAATACCCCATAATGACATCACAATACCCCATAATGACAAAGCAAAAACAGGTTTAGACATTTTTGCAGATGTATATTTACATAAGTATTCAGACCCTTTGCTATGAGACTCGAAATTGTCAGCGCAAAAACCAAGCCATGAGGTGGAAGGAATTGTCCGTAGAGCTCAGAGACAGGATTGTGTCGAGGCAGAGATCTGGGGAAGGGTACCAAAACATTTCTGCAGTATTGAAGGTCCCCAAAAACACAGTGGCCTCCATCATCCTTAAATGGAAGAAGTTTGGAACCACCAAGACTCTTCCTAGAGCTGGCCGCCCGACTGAGCAATCAGGGGACAAAGGCCTTGGTCAGGGAGGTGACCAACAACCCGTCACTCTGACAGAGCTCTAGAGGTCCTCTGTGGAGATGGGAGAACATTCCAGAAGGACAATCATCTCTGCAGCACTACACCAATCAGGCCTTTATGGCAGAGTGGCCAGACGGATGCCACTCCTCAGTAAAAAGGCACATGACAGCCACTTGGAGTTTGCCAAAAGGCACCTAGACTCTCAGACCATGAGAAACAATATTTTCTGGTCTGATGAAACCAAGATTGAACTCTTTGGCCTGAATGCCAAGCGTCACATCTGGAGGAAACCTGGCACCATCCATACAGTGAAGCAAGGTGGTGGCAGCATCACATCTGGAGGAAACCTGGCACCATCCCTACAGTGAAGCATGGCGGTGGCAGGGACTGGAAGACTAGTCAAGATTGAAGGAAACATTAACGGAGCAAAGTAGAGAGATCCTTGATGAAAACTTGGTCCAGATCACTCAGGACCTCAGACTGGGACGAAGGTTCACCTTCCAACAGACAACAACGCCGGAGTGGCTTCTGGACAAGTCTCTGAATGTCCTTGAGTGACCCAGCCAGAGCCCAGACTTGGAACATCTCGGGAGAGACCTGAAAATAGCTGTACAGCGACGCTCCCCATCCAACCTGACAGAGCTTGAGAGGATCTGCAGAGAAGAATGGGAGAAACTCCTCAAATACAGGTGTGCCAAGCTTGTAGTGTCATACCCAAGAAGACTTGAGGTTGTAAATGCTGCCAAAGGTGCTTCAACAAAGTACTGCGTAAAAGGTCTGAATACTTGTGTATATGTGATTGCGCAAATTTATAAAAACTTGTTTTTGCTTTGTCATTATGGGGTATTGTGTGTAGATTGATGAGGGGGAAAAAAACTATTTAATCCATTTTAGAATAAGGCTGTAACGTAACAAAATGTGGAAAATGTGGTCTGAATACTTTACCAATGCACTGTAAGTGGACAATTCCATGGGAAAGAGACTCAGATTTTTCACATTAAAATGTACACTACATGACCAGAAGTTATGTGGACACCTGCTCGTCAAACATCTCATTCCAAAATCATGGAGTTGGTCCCCCCCTTTCTGCTATAACTGCTATAACAGCCTCCACTCTTCTGGGAAGGCTTTCCACTAGATGTGGACACCTGCCAGAGGCAGTTTGGAACTCTGTAGTGAGTGTTGCAACCGAGGACAGACGATTCTTAAGCTCTACGTGCTTCAGCACTCGGCGGTCCTGCTCTGTGAGCTTGTGTGGCCTACCACTTTGTGGCTCAGCCGTTGTTACTCCTTGACGTTTCCACTTCACAATAACCGCACTTGCAGTTGACCGGGGGCAGATCTAGCAGGGCAAAAATTTGACAAACCGACTTGTTGGAAATGTGGCATCCTATGACGGTGCCACGTTGAAAGTCACTAAGCTCTTCCGTAAGGCCATTCCACAGGCCAATGTTTTTCAATGGAGATTACATGGCGGTGTGCTCAATTTTACACACCTGTCAGCAACGGGTGTAGCCGAAATAGCCCGAAGCCACTAATTTAAAGGGGTGTCCACATACTTTTGTATATATAGTGAATGTCAAACAAAAAAACAATGATTGCAAGGTGAAACAAACCGTACAACGACTGTATGCACAAGGACAACTTTGAACAATTTCCACAGAATATTTTACAAAAACACATGTACTGGAAGCCCAGTGCAGATAGAAAGTCTGGTAACAGAATGACGGTTGGTGCCGTTGGTGCCCGTCATTCTGTTACCAGAATTCGCATCTACAAAAAGTCGTCCTTGTGCATAGAGTTGTATGGTTTGTTTCACTTTGCAATCGTTCATTTTTTTTGTTTTGACATACATTTCATTAATTTGTCCAACTTGACAGGATTTAGAAGTCTGTTTTGGGTTCACCCAAGAAGTACTATAGACACACATCATTCTATTTACTTTGTCAATTTTCTGTGAGTGTGAGATATTAAGGTTGTGATTTTGCTTGCAAATGTAATGTCCATAATGCTGGAATTGTCCATATACTTTTTATTTTAAATGTATATATTCATGTTCATATTATTTTTTTTTAGTATTCATTTTCTGTAAAGAAATTGCTTTCAGAATCTCATGTAATCATTTGGCTGTTTTCACTACAATTAAATGCTGCCTTTTTGTGCTGTTCTACATGTATACTAATACATTAAATTAAATATAATCTTACTTGTTCTGAAGAAGTGCTGGGACTCTGATGAACTTTACCGTTTTCACTCTGAGCTGCAGAACAGTCTGGATTTACTGCAGAGAGGAGCTGAGAGTCACTGGTTGGTTCTGATACTCTGCTGTCAGATTCCAGCTGCTGTTCCTCCTGATTCGTCCAGAGTTCCTCTTGTTTTGTGGGCTCTGGGTCCTCCAGACCCAGCCTGGGGCTTCTCTCCTGCTGCTCTGGGGGAACCTCCTCTTTAGAGACAGGGAGAGAGGGCTGCTGGGAGTCTGGAGAGAAGTGAGGGGGAATGGGTCTCTCCATCCCATCAACACGTTTGTCTATGTTTTCTGCCTGGGCTTCAGAGAGGAGCTGAGAGTCCCTGGTTGGTTCTGATATGCTGTAATCCTCTTCATCAGGTTCTGTTTTGATCTGTTCAGTTGTGTTGGTGGGTAGAGAGTCCCTCGCTCTGTTCTCCAAGGTTTGGTCAAGATGTGAGGGCAGAGGTGGGTCCTGTTCATAGTCACTTTTCACACAGGCAGGGATTAAGACGTCTTTGGTATCAGGTTCCAGCCCTTGAGGCTGGTCCTCCTCTTGACTGGTCCTGAGTTCCTCCTGTTCCTCTTTAATCTGTGTGGGCTCTGGGTCCTCCTGCCACTGACGGGGGCTACTCTCCTGCTCACAGTGCTGCTGTTCAGGAGGAACCTCCTCTTCAGAGGCAGGAAGAGAGAGCTGCTGGGAGTCTGGAGGGAAGAAAAGGAAAACAAATCAAATCAGAGTTTATTCACGTACTGCAGGATGCAGCAGGATGCAGCAGGTGTAAACAGTGATTGCAAGCTCTTCCTTAACAATGCAGTTCAGAGGAGGCTGGTGGGAGGTGCTATAGGAGGAATCAATAGAACTGAGTCCAACATGTGGTTTCCATATGATTAATACTGTTCCATTTATTCCATTCCAGCCATTACAATGAGCCCATCCTCCTAAAACTCCTCCCACCAGCCTCCTCTGATACAGTTATATACTGGTCATATAAGGTAATACACGAGAAAAAAAATGGGGGTGATAGGTTGAAGATACTGTATCCCTGGAAAAGGGATGTTTAAGGTTTCTATCACCCCGCTGAGGCTGGTGTGCACACGCGCACACACACGATGCTTCTTGTTCCCTCTGGCTAGTGATCTGTGTGATCTTCAGACCTGGGTTCAAATACTATTTGAAATAATTTCATACGGAGTTAAACAGATAAGACTGAGTGGACCGTTAGTACAGATCCCAAACTCACTGTGTCGGCTAGAGTAGAGATACTGTCATGTCAATAAAAGGGTTTTAAAAATGTTTACAGTCCTATCGACTCAAAGCAGGGTTGACTGACATTTAACCCTAACCATTCCAATGTATTTAATAGAATTAAAAAACACACAAATAAAAAAAACAATATTTATGGAAGTGGTGATTTTGTTATGTTACTACTGTTTGGGTCCCCCGGGTGTGGAGACAGACGGGTTAATATACTGCAGTCTAACTGTGTGTGTGAATGACTAAATTAGTATAATTATTTGATGAATAATTTTGTTTCCCACAGTAGCTATTATTACAAACCTGCTCGATGTAACTTGATTTCCGGGTGGAAAACCAAATCCAACAGCCGCTGTAGACGTTTGTTCTCCTCCTTCGAACGGGAGATTTCAACCTGGTACTCGACAATCTTTTTTTCAAAGACAGCCGATATCTCCACAGCGGCCGCTGTTAACCGCTGAGTAAGAAACGTATTCAACTCCATCTGTAATTTGGGAATTTTACGGTCTATAGAGCCACATGTCAACGAGGAAAATAAACCAACGCTCGAGCTATTCACTTCCTGCTTTAATTCTTCTTCTTTTGGATTTGGTTGTCGGATTGCATCCAACTTTAAGGTGCATACACCGCCACCTACTGTAGGGAAGAGAGTGGTGTGAGGCCATTCACGGTCCACCTACATTACATTTGATGCAATAATACAATATTGGGGAAAATGGAAATTGCCACCCATTCCACTATTGAACCCTATCTAGTCCAACTCTAGACCAGTGGGTTGAGAAGACAAAACCCTACCACTCCCCCTGCAGCTGTTCTGCAGTAAATCCTCCCAATCCCAAGTACTTCTCTACCGCTGCCACCACAACCTCTATTTTCTGTGACTTTCAATTCATTTCTGCAGTACAATTGACAACCACGGCTATAAATGATAAAAAGCCCACCTTGCTGAAGCAAATATTCTTCCCATCACAGTCTCTTGATCTCTCACAGGAATCCTCTCAGCATCCCTCACCCTGTACCCATGTTCCTCAACCACTCTCTTCCCTGCTTCAGCATACCACACTTCCTGTACTACTGTAACCCTGGCAACCTCAATCTGCCTTTCTCTCACCTGACACCTCCCATCTCCAGCCCCATGATCACCCCCACAACTTTTCACATCATACAGGTTTCTCCGATCAAATAGCCTAATCTAAACAGAGCTCAATCAAATACAACATGCACTGTCATGTTAAGAAACAACATATTCCATCCTTTCAACAGCGCCATGCTCCAGAGAGAGAAACCCATCACAATCCTTATCCCTTATCTCGTAATCCAGAGCGCCCTCGCCCTCTGGGTGGAGGAAACCCAATAAATCATCATGAGTCCACTCCAAGTTACCATCACCAATTCAACAGTCCCCAACCTCTCATCCACCCAATCTGACACCACTTATGGATCAACCAAAAAGCAAGGATCCATTCTCTTCACAAATGTCACTCCCACTGGGCCAAAATCATCCTTGGGACGCTGGGACGAACTCGGCGATCCTCACCGCAGCTACTTCACCCTGACACCCTCACTCTAAACTAATTCTGGAGCTCTTATCCCCGTTTTTGTGCTTTTTATTCTTCTATGGTGTTTTGTAACCTAACTTCAATGTTGCATGTTGTAGAACGCTAGCTACCTGCAGTAACCCATCAACCTCTTATGGACGATCCACTGAGGATAACAAATACTGGGGGAATGAAATTTGAACGAATTTGTCACGTCGTGTGAAAGAAAGGTTTTGAAGTTGGAGGCATATTTACTTCCAGTAGGTGGTGGTAGTGCATCCTTTAAATTGTTTAACAAATGCCTTAAAACAAAATAGAAGAAGAAGAAGCAGAACGTGAACGGCTAGTGCTTTGGTTTGTTTACGTCGTGAATATAAAATGTCACAATTACAGTTCTTGAATGTGTTTATCACCGAACGATTAACAGCGGTAGCTATGGAGATATCCGTTGTACTTGAACAAAATATAGGCGAGTACCTGGAAGAAATCTCCCGTTCAAACGAGGAGAACAAACGTCTACAGAGCCTGTTGGATTTGGTTTTCAACTCCGACATCAAGTTACACCGCGAAGGTTTGCAATTAAATAATGACAACTCAAAATGCACGAATCATATAGTTACTGTGAGCAACACTTATTGATCAAATAATTATACAAATGTAACCATTGTTTTCCTTTCCCTCCCGCCAGACTCCCAGCAGCTCTCTCTTCCTGTCTCTGAAGAGGAGGTTCCACATGAGCAGCAGCACTGTGAGCAGGAGAGGAGCCCCAGTCAGGGGCAGGAGGACCCAGAGCCCACACAGATTAAAGAGGAACAGGAGGAAGTCAGGACCAGTCAAGAGGAGGACCAGCCTCAAGGGCTGGAACCTGATACCAAAGACGTCTTAATCCCTGCCTGTATGAAAAGTGACTATGAACAGGACCCACCTCTGCCCTCACATCTTGACCAAACCTTGGAGAACAGAGCGAGGGACTCTCTACCCACCAACACAACTGAACAGAACAAAACAGAACCTGATGGAGAGGATTACAGCATATCAGAACCAACCAGGGACTATCAGCTCCTCTCTGAAGCCCAGGCAGAAAACATAGACGAACGTGTTGATGGGATGGAGAGACCCATTCCCCCTCCCTTGTCTCCAGACTCCCAGCAGCCCTCTCTCCCTGTCTCTAAAGAGGAGGTTCCCCCAGAGCAGCAGGAGAGAAGCCCCAGGCTGGGTCTGGAGGAACCAGAGCCCACAAAACAAGAGGAACTCTGGATGAATAAGGAGGAACAGCAGCTGGAATCTGACAGCAGAGTATCAGAACCAACCAGGGACTCTCAGCTCCTCTCTGCAGTAAATCCAGACTGTTCTGCAGCTCAGAGTGAAAACAGAGTATCAGAACCAACCAGTGACTCTCAGCTCCTCTCTGCAGTAAATCCAGACTGTTCTGCAGCTCAGAGTGAAAACAGAGTATCAGAACCAACCAGTGACTCTCAGCTCCTCTCTGCAGTAAATCCAGACTGTTCTGCAGCTCAGAGTGAAAACAGAGTATCAGAACCAACCAGTGACTCTCAGCTCCTCTCTGCAGTAAATCCAGACTGTTCTGCAGCTCAGAGTGAAAACAGAGTATGTGTTGATGGGGCAGTGGAGATGCTTATTCTTATTCTCCTCCCTCCAGACTCCCAGCAGCTCTCTCTTCCTGCCTCTGAAGAGGAGGTTCCTCCTGAACAGCAGCACTGTGAGCAAGAGTGGAGCCCCAGTCAGGGGCAGGAGGACCCAAAGCCCACACAGATTAAAGAGGAACAGGAGGAACTCAGGACCAGTCAAGAGGAAGACCAGCCTCAAGGTCTGGAGTCTGAAATCAGAGTATTAGAACCAACCAGTCTTTGCAAAGAATTAGAATCAACGTCTGTAGCAAATCCAGACTGTTCTGCAGCTAAGAGGGAAAAGATAGAAGAATATGTTGATGGGTTGGAGAGACCCATTCTACCTTCCAACCCTCCAGAACTCCCTGTCTTTGAAGAGGAGGTTCCCCCTGAGCAGCAAGAGAGGAGCCCCAGTCTGCAGCAGGAGGACCCAGAGCCCACAAAGGTTAAAGACAAACGGGAGGAATTCGGGACAAGGCAGGAGGAAGAGCAGCTTTACATTGGGCTATCAGAATCAACAAGCCTTTGTAGAGTATCAGAACCAACCCTCTCTGCAGCAAATCCAGACTGTTCTGAAGCCCAGGTAGGAAACATAAAAGAACATGTTGATGGGATGGAGAGACCCATTCCCCCTCCCTTCTCTCCAGACTCCCAGCAGCCCTCTCTCCCTGTCTCTAAAGAGGAGGTTCCCCCAGAGCAGCAGGAGAGAAGCCCCAGGCTGGGTCTAGAGGACCCAGAGCCCACAAAACAAGAGGAACTCTGGACGAATCAGGAGGAACAGCAGCTGGAATCTGACAGCAGAGTATCAGAACCAACCAGTGACTCTCAGCTCCTCTCTGCAGTAAATCCAGACTGTTCTGCAGCTCAGAGTGAAAACAGAGTATCAGAACCAACCAGTGACTCTCAGCTCCTCTCTGCAGTAAATCCAGACTGTTCTGCAGCTCAGAGTGAAAACAGAGTATCAGAACCAACCAGTGACTCTCAGCTCCTCTCTGCAGTAAATCCAGACTGTTCTGCAGCTCAGAGTGAAAACGGTAAAGTTCATCAGAGTCCCAGCACTTCTTCAGAAAAAGTAAGATTATATTTAATTTATTATTTAACATGTTCAATGGCACTCGGCACAAAAAAAAGCAGCATTTAATTCCAGAGACCTACATGAGATTTTGATAGCAATTTCCTTACAGAAAATGAATACTGAAAAATATAAACATGAATAAATGTAAAGTAATTTAAATATGAAGGATATACATTGTTTAAAATGCTAAACTCTATGACCATATCTACGTTCCATATTACATTAATCTCTAATTTTTGTTCCCCTCTTAGGGTTCTAGTAACGTGGAATCAAATGAAGCATCTAGTTTCTCTACCTGCAGTGAGGAAAACATCTCCGTAACAGACAGCAACTCTTCAGACAGTAGCTCCTGCACTAAAGAAGTCTCTGAGGCACGTAAACCAGCAAAGAGAACATGCCATTATAGTGGTGTGTTGAATGAACCATCTGTTTTGTCCAATTTATGTGATGAAAACAACCCTGGGACTGAGATCAGCCCTTCAGACGGCAACAAAGACATGAACATCCAAACACACTCTGGGGCTCATAATCCAGCTAAGAGGATCTGTCGGAGGGTGCAGAGTGCTTCACCAGAGGTTGTGTGCAGTAGGGTGACTACCCCATCAGCAGCTCCAAGCTCCACACACGTCATACCAACGTCTGTAACCGACAGTAGAAGGTCTAAGAAACGGTGTTGTCGGTACTGTGGAAAGGCTTATGTTAAAATCGCGAGACACCTGCGGATTGTGCATCGGGATGAAGTGGACGAGGCCTTCAGCTTTAGAAAGAAGTCCAGAGAGAGAAAAGTCTTACGTCTTCTGAATAAAAAGGGAGGCGTTGTGCGTAATGCTGCCGTAGCAAGACGTGGGAGTGGAGAGATGGCCTCCTGTTCCCGTCCCAAAGTGCCAGGATCCACTCGATGTTACACCCACTGCTTGCACTGTCAAGGTCTGTACATTCGAAAGTCACTACGGAAGCATATCAGATACTGCCCTCTGAATCCCAAAGCTGAAGAACCAAAACCTGGACCAAAGATGAGGATTCAGTCAGCAATGGCGTTTAAGATGTGTCCTCAACCCGACTACGTCAGCACAGGTCTTTGGAAGATAGTTTGTGGTATGAACTCCGACCGAGTTTCATTTGTGGTTAGAAATGACAAATGTATCCTCCTCATGGGAGAGGATCTGTACAACCAACTACAGCCAGATGACAGAAGAAACCGATACATTCAACGAAGAATGAGAGAGGTGGCAAGACTCCTCATCACGGCCAGGACGTGTACACCTCTGATGTGCTTTGAGGACTTGGTCATACCTAGTAATTTACCTCACGTCATCACGGCAGTGAGAGCTGTAGCTGGCTACAACGAGGAGAACAAAACGTACGACCGTCCGACCCTGGCTGTTCAAATGGGATACAACTTAATGAACATTGGCAGCGCTGTGGAATCCTGTGCACTGACGGCAGGACGACACAAAGTCGCGGAGTCTGCTGGCAAATTCAAAAGTTTCAAGTGGAATGAGGTTGTTTTGGCTGGAGCACTGTCCACTCTCAGTGAACCCCAAAATAAATGTAAGTCAAATGTCACCCCTTGTAGGTCAGGCTAGCTCTCCAAGTGGATGGTTTGTTACACCTTGTAGGTCAGGCTAGCTCTCCAAGTGGATGGTTTGTTACACCTTGTAGGTCAAGCTAGCTCTCCAAGTGGATGGTTTGTTACACCTTGTAGGTCAGGCTAGCTCTCCAAGTGGATGGTTTGTTACACCTTGTAGGTCAGGCTAGCTCTCCGAGTGGATGGTTTGTTACACCTTGTAGGTCAGGCTAGCTCTCCAAGTGGATGGTTTGTTACACCTTTACACCTTGTAGGTCAGGCTAGCTCTCCAAGTGGATGGTTTGTTACACCTTTACACCTTGTAGGTCAGGCTAGCTCTCCAAGTGGATGGTTTATACACCTTGTAGGTCAGGCTAGCTCTCCAAGTGGATGGCTTGTTACACCTTGTAGGTCAGGCTAGCTCTCCAAGTGGATGGTTTGTTACACCTTGTAGGTCAGGCTAGCTCTCCAAGTGGATGGTTTGTTACACCTTGTAGGTCAGGCTAGCTCTCCAAGTGGATGGTTTGTTACACCTTGTAGGTCAGGCTAGCTCTCCAAGTGGATGGTTTGTTACACCTTTACACCTTGTAGGTCAGGCTAGCTCTCCGAGTGGATGGTTTGTTACACCTTGTACGTCAGGCTACCTCTCCAAGTGGATGGTTTATACACCTTGTAGGTCAGGCTAGCTTTCCAAGTGGATGGTTTATACACCTTGTAGGTCTGGCTAGCTCTCCAAGTGGATGGTTTATACACCTTGTAGGTCAGGCTAGCTCTCCAAGTGGATGGTTTATACACCTTGTAGGTCAGGCTAGCTCTCCAAGTGGATGGTTTATACAGGTCATTTGTCTGGAAATGGTAATGTTTATTTATGTTCTTTCTGTTATTTTTGCAATCTTTTCTCAACAGGTCCACAGCCGACCCCTGTCACACAGGCGCCTGGCCAGCCGACCTGTTGCTCACGCACCCAGCCGACCCCTGTCACACAGGCGCCTGGCCAGCCGACCTGTTGCTCACGCACCCAGCCGACCACTGTAACACAGGCGCCTGGCCAGCCGACCTGTTGCACACGCACCCAGCCGACCCCTGTCACACAGGCGCCTGGCCAGCCGACCTGTTGCACACGCACCCAGCCGACCACTGTAACACAGGCGCCTGGCCAGCCGACCCGTTGCACACGCACCCAGCCGACCCCTGTAACACAGGCGCCTGGCCAGCCGACCCGTTGCACACGCACCCAGCCGACCCCTGTCACACAGGCGCCTGGCCAGCCGACCCGTTGCACACGCACCCAGCCGACCCCTGTCACACAGGCGCCTGGCCAGCCGACCCGTTGCACACGCACCCAGCCGACCCGTCGCACAGGCACCCAGCCGACCCGTCGCACAGGCACCGAGCCGACCCGTCGCACAGGCACCGAGCCGACCCGTCGCACAGGCACCCAGCCGACCCGTCGCACAGGCACCCAGCCGACCCGTCGCACACGCACCCAGCCGACCCGTCGCACACGCACCCAGCCGACCCGTAGCACAGGCACCCAGCCGACCCGTAGCACAGGCACCCAGCCGAACCGTCGCGCAGGCACCCAGCCGACCCGTCGCACAGGCACCGAGCCGACCCGTCGCACAGGCACCGAGCCGACCCGTCGAACAGGCACCCAGCCGACCCGTAGCACAGGCACCCAGCCGACCCGTAGCACAGGCACCCAGCCGACCCGTAGCACAGGCACCCAGCCGACCCGTCGCACAGGCACCCAGCCGACCCGTCGCACAGTCACCCAGCCGACCCGTCGCACAGGCACCCGGCCGACCCGTAGCACAGGCACCCAGCCAACCCGTCGCACAGGCACCCAGCCGACCCGTCGCACAGGCACCCAACCGACCCGTCGCACAGGCACCCAGCCGACCCGTCGCACAGGTGCCCAGCCAAGCCAAAGAAACACTGTGAGATTAAAGTGGATTGTTGATGAGGGAGCAGCAGTAGGGAAACACATGATGCCGTTCATAACGAGTGGCCAAGTTCCTGAAAAGAGGGACTGCCTCAAATGCCTTGAGTCAGAACCTGTGGCGCTCAAAAGCAGAAACTGGTCGGGCATTAAGTTCTATGTAAATAGAGTCAAACAGAGACAGAGTGCTGCAGGGAATTCAGAGGGCAGCACCCCTGACCTGGACTCAAACTCAGGTCCAGAGACGGGCAACCCAACACCTTAGCCAAACAAAATGTTATTGTTCTTTGACTCAATAATTGGTGCATTCTGGGTGTGCTATAAAGTTCGGAAGTTATGGGCAGAGTTAGAAATCTGACTGGCAACCCAACACCTTAGCCAAACAAAATGTTATTGCTCTTTGACTCAATAATTGGTGCATTCTGGGTGTGCTATAAAGTTCAGAAGTTATGGGCAGAGTTAGAAATCTGACTGGCAACCCAACACCTTAGCCAAACAAAATGTTATTGTTCTTTGACTCAATAATTGGTGCATTCTGGGTGTGCTATAAAGTTCAGAAGTTATGGGCAGAGTTAGAAATCTGACTGGCAACCCAACACATTAGCCAAACAAAATGTTATTGTTCTTTGACTCAATAATTGGTGCATTCTGGGTGTGCTATAAAGTTCAGAAGTTATGGGCAGAGTTAGAAATCTGTCTGGCAGAGGTTTACAATGTAAGTTTACCTTTGAATCCGTCTATATGCATATTTTAAGACATGGCATGTGGGGGTGCCGTTAGATAACCAATGGGTTGGACAATATTATTTTACTTAAATACTGGAAGTCAAATTATACTCCAACATTAAGAGAATGGAAGAATCAAACATGTTTATTATTTAAAAATATTGAATACGATCTTTCTACAGACAGAAACAACACGACGATTTGAATTCGTGGGAAAATGGCCCCCTTTTTTAAACTTGTTTTTCAACCCCTGAGGAACACAGTTATTGAAGCGTCCCTGGAGCAGTTCAGTTGTTCCGTGCCTTGCTCAAGGGCACAACAGCAGGAGGCGGCGTCTAGGATACACAGAAGCCTACCAGAATTGTTCCGTTCAGACTTGGGATTCAAACCAGTGACTTTCCAGTTGCAGGTCTGCCTCTCAGGACATGATCAATTAAATGTTACCTGGCTAAATCCATTTACTACAACTACTACATTACAAACTGTTTTCCTTAGCTCGCTGAATAACCTAGTGTTGGACTACGGTTAGCAAAAATCACAGGTTTTCCAGAAATCCTGGTTGAAATGTTCACAGAATCAGAAGGGAAAACACACTGCTACACACAAAACAAGGGCTTCGTTCAAACATGTACATTCAAGACAGTTTATCAAGACATGATCAGTGTCGTTATTAGAACACACAAATACAGTCTCAGATGTCTCCTAAAACATCTAGTTTATGTATGAAACCACTGTCGTATAATGATCTGTCATGTCTTAACTCAACTCTGTTACATTATTAGAGACCGAGTATTCGCACCCCTTGACTTTTTCCCACGTTTTGAATTGAGATTTTTGTCACTGACCTACACACAATATCTCAGAGTGGAAACAGTTTTTTATTTTACAAATTCGATGACATATTTCTGTATTTCATTTTCAATAAATGTGCAAATATTTCTAAGAACATGTTTCTACTTTGTCATTATGGGGTATTGTGATGTCATTATGGGGTATTGTGATGTCATTATGGGGTGTTGTGATGTCATTATGGGGTGTTGTGATGTCATTATGGGGTGTTGTGATGTCATTATGGGGTATTGTATGTAGATGGGGGGGAAAAATATTGAATCCATTTTTAATTCAGGATGTAACACAACAAAATGTGGAATAAGTCAAGTGATATGAATGCTTTCTGAAGGCTCTGTACACGTAAAGGATGACCCAGAGAGACAGGAGTTAACATGTTTAGTGGTGGAGGATACAGGTCTTGACCAAAATGAAGGAACCCTTTACAGAACACTTGATACAGGTCTTGACTTTTACCAAAATGAAGGAACCCTTTACAGAACACTTGATACAGGTCTTGACTTTGACCAAAATGAAGGAACCCTTTACAGAACACTTGATACAGGTCTTGACTTTTACCAAAATGAAGGAACCCTTTACAGAACACTTGATACAGGTCTTGACTTTAACCAAATGAATGAACCCTTTACAGAACACTTGATACAGGTCTTGACTTTGACCAAAATGAATGAACCCTTTACAGAACACTTGATACAGGTCTTGACTTTGACCAAAATGAATGAACCCTTTACAGAACACTTGATACAGGTCTTGACTTTAACCAAATGAATGAACCCTTAACAGAACACTTGATACAGGTCTTGACTTTAACCAAATGAATGAACCCTTTACAGAACACTTGATACAGGTCTTGACTTTAACCAAATGAATGAACCCTTTACAGAACACTTTCGACGACTTGATCACGGCTGTTACACACGCTGATGTAGTCTGTTTTGCCTGCTGGGAGAGGGAAGTCCTCCTGACTGAGGAGAGACGAACAGAGGTTGTTGGGGCTGTCAGGGGTACAGAGTGGGTCGATGTAAGACAACTCCCTCTCTCTATCCTTCCTCCTCTCCGACTCCATGTCTATCTGGAGCTCAAGCTGCTTCCTAGGTCCCCCCGTCCCCATCTTGATCGACGGACGCCTGCTCCGGCTCTGAGACCGCCAGTAGCTATTGCTGTCGTAGGACGGGAGTCCCTCCTTTTTTAGGCGAAAACTCTTCTCTTTCTCCACAAGCGTTAGGCCCTGGTCCTCGCCCTCCTCTGTGTCCCCCCTCTTCTCTCCTGGACCCTCGGCCCTCAAGCCTGGTGTAGATCGCGTGCTGTGTTGGTGGGTCATATTCTTCAGTTTCTTCTGACTCGTCAGCTGCTGCTGCACTTTGCTCTGCTGCCTGTGGGTGGCGCTGTGGCTGTAGTATACAGACCTGGGCACCGGCCTAGCCTTGAATGCCCTCCTCTCCTCTTTGGCCACCAGGTTCCCCAGTTCCACTTCAATCCTCTGCTCCCTCTTCCTCCTCTCTCTCTCCAGGAAGCTGAACGGTCTCTGGGGTGAGCAGGAGGAGGCCTGCTGGTTGCCACCGCTGACCGTGACACACCGATAATTACCGAAGTTAACTCTGTGGTTACCGGGATGGTAACCGGGCCGCTGGCTGAGGCGTCGGCTGATGACGTCGTAGAGCGGCAGGCGAGTGTGGGCGGGCGCCGGCGAGGCCCGGAACTTCATGCCACACTCCCTCAGCTCGTCCAGCTCCCGGCGCAGCAGCAAGTTCTCCAGCTCCACCTCCGAACGCGTCCTGACCTTAATGACAATAATGCATCAATATTACATTAGTTTTATATAGTACTTTTAGCCCAAACACCCAGAGGGACATTTGCTCAGCACGTCTGGCATACATATACTGTATTTATGACACGTAGAACATTCCCTATGGAATGCTGTGTTACATTATTCATTCAAGACTCTTTAGAGAACAATACAACTAAACAACCTCCTCACCTTCCTCCTCTTCTTCTCCTCCTCCCTCATCATCATCCTGAACGGCTCGGGGACGGTCACAGTCCCCCTGGAGTTATCAGGACCTCCATCCCCCCTATAGCTCTCGCCTCTGGTTCTCCTCCCTGTGTTGCTCAGGTTTGCTCCCTGGTTTCTGCCCTGGCTCTTAGGGCAGCAGCCTCTCAGCTGGAGCTGGATCTGGAGCTGGCTCCTAGATGATGGCTGCTTACGGGCGGTGGTGGTGGTCACACTCTCTGGACAGCAGGACTGACTGTCCCTGTGTAAAAGAAAGCTTGAATTGCAACGTTTATCTTCTAGGGAATGCTTTCAGGCCTTTGGCTCCAAGCACCCTTTCACGTATTTACGCAAGAGGATAAGAGTTGAGCACATTGATAAAACATTTTTTTTTAAAAATTCATACAGTTAAGAACAATGTAAAGTAGAAAGAACCCCAGAGGAAGTCACATTCTCTCTCTTTACCTGAGACTGTTCCTGAGGGGTTTGTCCTTCCTTCTCCAGGCCCTGGGGCTGTGGCTGTCCTCTACAATCAGAAAGAGACAAAATAGTGAACTATTAAAAATGTGACCTTGACGGATGGATTGAGTGATTCTGTGTTGACATACAGAGCCTTCAGAAAGTATTCACACCCCTTGACTTTTTCCACATTTTGTTGTGTTACAGCATGAATTTAAATATGATAAAGTTCAGTTTTTGTGTCACTGGCCTACACACAATACCCCATAATGTCAAAGTGGATTTTTTTTTTTTTCTCACATTTTTGACTAAATCATTAAAAATGAAAAGCAGAATTGTCTTGAGTCAATAAGTATTCAACCCCTTTGTTACGGCCTAAATAAGTTCAGGAGTGCTTAACACGTCACATAACTTCCATGGACTCACTGTCTGCAATTCTTAAATGACTAATCATCTCTGTACCCCACACATACAATTATCTGTAAGGTCCCTCAGTCGAGCAGTGACTTTTAAACACAGATTCAACCACAAAGACCAGGGAGGTTTCCCAATGCCTCACAAAGAAGGGCACCTATTGGTAGATGGGTAAACATGCAAAAGCAGACATTGAATATCCCTTTGAGAATGGAATTAATAACACTTGGGATGGTGAATCAATACACCCAGTCACTTCAACGATACAGGTGTCCTTCCTAACTCAGTTGCCGGAGAGGATGGAAACCTCTCAGGGATTTCACCATGAGGTCAATGGAGACTTTAAAACAGGAGAAAACTGAGGATGGATCAACAACATTGTAGTTACTCCACACTACTAACCTAATTGACAGAGTGAAAAGAAGGAAGCCTGAATAGAATACAAATATTCCAACACATGGATCCTGTTTGCAACAAGTGTTATGTTTGGGGCAAATGCAACACATTATATATTTTTTGCTCCACATTTTCAAGCCTAGTGGTAGCTGCATCATGTTGTGGGTATGCTTGTAATCATTAAGGATTGGAAGTTTTTCAGGATAAAAAAATAAACGAAATAAGCACAGGAAGATGAGCGCAGGAAAATCCTAGTGGAAAACCTGGTTCAGTCTGCTTTCCAACAAACACTGGGAGATTAATTCACCTTTCAGCAGGACAATAACCGAAAACACTACGCCATATTTACACTGGAGTTGCTTACCAAGAAGACATTATACAATCCAGGTGTGCAAAGCTCTTAGAGACTTACCCAGAAAGACTCACTGGTGTGACCGCTGGCAAAGGGGATTCTGACATGTATTGACTCAGGGGTGTCAATACTTTTGTAAATTAGATACTGTATTTCTGTATTTAATTTCCAATAAATTTATTTATTTTTAAATAAAAACATGTTTTCACTTTGTCATTATGGGGTATTGTGTGTAGATGGGTGAAGAAAAACATGTATTGAATAAATTATGAATTCAGGCTGTAACAGCAAAACATGGAATGAGTCAAGGGATCTGAATGCTTTCTGAAGGCATTGTTTATACACAGACTGTCACACCCTGACCATAGTTTGCTTTGTATGTTTCTATGTTTTGGTTGGTCAGGGTGTGATCTGAGTGGGCATTCTATGTTACATGTCTAGTTTGTCTAGTTCTATGTTCGGCCTGATATGGTTCTCAATCAGAGGCAGGTGTTAGTCATTGTCTCTGATTGGGAACCATATTTAGGTAGCCTGTTTGGTGTTGGGTTTTGTATTGAGACTTACTGTATTTCCATTTAGAACTTTTTGCAGAATTATTTACTAACATATTGACATCTGTAGGAGAAGATTAGCATATTGTATTATAACAGGTGGCCTATTCATGACATGCTGTTTCTGGCTCTTTTCCCCCACTGACCTTCTCTCTCTTCCAGCAGCAGTTCATAATGGTTATCCTCCTCTTCTCCGTCTCCACCAACACCGTCTCCTGATTGGTCAGACACGTCGCCGGACGTCTCCTCGTGGAAGTTCAGCTCCTCGTCTGAAAGGATTCTCTGCAGTCGCCTCACTGGCATAGAGCCAGAGCTCTGGCTTTCCCACGTGCCACTGAGAGACAGGAGAGATTGAGCTTCATTTAAGATGAGCTTTCATTGTTGCTACCGTAAAAAAAGTCTCAAGCGCATCTCGGTTAAAGCCCCCCTTAGGATGTGAAACGCTATAATACCTTCTTCTAAAGCACAACAAAACAAACATGGATGTTTTTGTTCCCCCAAATACTACACTGGACAAAAATATAAATGCAACATGCAAAAAATTCTAAGATTTTACTGAGTTACAGTTCATATAAGGAAATCAGTCGATTGATATATATTAATTAGGCGCTACTCTATGGAATTCACATGACTGGGCAGGGGTGCAGCCATGGGTGGGCCTGGGAGGGCATAGACCCACCCACTTGAGAGCCAGACCCAGCCAATCAGAATGAGTTTTTCCTTGCAAAAGGGCTTCATTCCAGACAGATATACTCCTCAGTTTCATCCACTGTCCGGGTGGCTGGTCTCAGATGAAGAAGCCAGATGTGGAGGTCCTGGGCTGGCATGGTTAAACGTGGTCTGCGGTTGTGAGGCTGGTTGGACGTACTTCTAAATTAAATTCTCTGGCAACAGCTCTGGTGGACATTCCTGCAGTCAGCACGCCAATTGCACGCTCCCTCAACACTTGAGACATCTGTGGCATTGTGTTGCACATTTTAGAGTGGCCTTTTATTGTCCCCTGCAACTGTGTAATGATCGTGCTGTTTAATCATTTTCTTGATATGCCACACCTGTCAGGATTACCTTGGCAAAGGAGAAATGCTCACTAACAGGGATGTATACAAATGTGTGCACAACATTTGAGAGAAATACGCTTATTGTGAATATAGAACATTTCTGGGATTTTTTTTATTTCAGCTCATGAAACATGGAATCAACACTTTACAAGATGGATTTATATTTTGGTTCAGTATAATAAACACTTCATTTTCCCCCGTCTTGTAAAAAGGCAGCACAAGGTTACATAGCCTACAACTACTTAACTAAAAACTACATTCCCTTTTAAAAGGTACAGTACCAAAAGCCATGATATCAGACCTGGGTTGGAGATCCTGTATGCCTCTGCTCTCTCTCTCCAAACACTTGTCCTCCTCATACTCCTCCTCATCGTCCTTCTTGTTGACCTTTGACCTTTTACAGATATACATCTTCTCCAGCTCAGCCATGTTCCTCAGGTGGGTTCTCTGCAGCTGCTCCAGCCTCTGGTAGTAGTCCTGGTGTGGGAAGAGGAACGCCCACATTGAGGACTGGGATTCAATCCGACCGCCCGGCTATGCACCTTTTAAAGACAATGCTCCCAAGGCCCGAGGACACCACATTCATGATAAACTCTGCATTTGTTGGCTCAATCTGAAATTACCTTATATGTCAAGCGCGCACTGATTGGATAGAATCCCAACCTTTGATTCAGGCCATCTTTTGACTCTTTTCACACTACCAAACCAAACCAAGCCAAACCAAAGCAAGACAAACCAAGACAAACCAAAGCAAACCAAGACAAACCAAGCCAAACCAAGCCAAGACAAACCAAAGCAAGCCAAAGCAAACCAAGCCAAACAAAACCAAACCAAAGCAAACCAAGCCAAACCAAGCCAAACCAAGCCAAACCAAACCAAAGCAAACCAAGCCAAGACAAAGCAAACCAAACCAAAGCAAACCAAGCCAAGACAAACCAAAGCAAGCCAAAGCAAACCAAGCCAAACAAAACCAAACCAAAGCAAACCAAGCCAAACCAAGCCAAACCAAGCCAAGCCAAACCAAGCCAAACCAAACCAAAGCAAACCAAGCCAAGACAAACCAAAGCAAGCCAAAGCAAACCAAGCCAAACAAAACCAAACCAAAGCAAACCAAGCCAAACCAAGCCAAGCCAAACCAAGCCAAACCAAGCCAAGCCAAACCAAGCCAAACCAAGCCAAACCAAACCAAGCCAAACCAAGCCAAACCAAGCCAAACCAAACCAAAGCAAACCAAGCCAAGACAAACCAAAGCAAGCCAAAGCAAACCAAGCCAAACAAAACCAAACCAAAGCAAACCAAGCCAAACCAAGCCAAACCAAGCCAAACCAAACCAAAGCAAACCAAGCCAAGACAAAGCAAACCAAACCAAACCAAGCCAAACCAAGCCAAACCAAGCCAAACCAAACCAAAGCAAACCAAGCCAAGACAAAGCAAACCAAACCAAACCAAACCAAACCAAAGCAAACCAAGCCAAGACAAACCAAAGCAAACCAAAGCAAACCAAGCCAAACCAAGCCAAACCAAGCCAAGCCAAACCAAGCCAAGCCATAGTAGCTGGAAAAGATCAGATTAAGGTAAAAATTGGCAAGCCATTAGATTCAAGTTTGGGTCGACATGATAGTGTGAAACCAGGCACTACTGTCCCATAGCAGCAATTTAGATTTCAACATCCGTTGTTAATGAAACAACAGGCAAAGCCTACACATATACAGAGGAACAGTAGAAACAGTAAAGGAATGGTCATGAATTTACAGTAAAAAGGGCCCAGGTGCAAAGAGCACGGAGCAGTATCTATTCTAGGCTACCTGGTTGGAGAAGTAGACGCGTCCCAGGCCTGAGCGCTCCCCTCTCTCCACGCCGTATCCTTCCTCCAGAGAGAGAGCGCTCCGCATGTCGTCTCTCCCCTCCTCGCTGCCCTCTGAATCCACATCATACTCCTGAAAGATTCATTCAGAATATTATGTACAGTACACACACAATAAGACCTTATAGTACTGTATTAGACTCATACGTCATTAATAAACACACACTAAGACCTTATAGTACTGTATCAGACTCCTACGTCATTAATAAACACACAATAAGACCTTATAGTACTGTATCAGACTCCTACGTCATTAATAAACACACACTAAGACCTTATAGTACTGTATCAGACTCCTACGTCATTAATAAACACACAATAAGACCTTATAGTACTGTATCAGACTCATACGTCATTAATAAACACACAATAAGACCTTATAGTACTGTATCAGACTCCTAAGTCATTAATAAACACACAATAAGACCTTATAGTACTGTATCAGACTCTTACGTCATTAATAAACACACACTAAGACCTTATAGTACTGTATCAGACTCCTACGTCATTAATAAACACACAATAAGACCTTATAGTACTGTATCAGACTCATACGTCATTAATAAACACACAATAAGACCTTATAGTACTGTATCAGACTCATACGTCATTAATAAACACACAATAAGACCTTATAGTACTGTATCAGACTCATACGTCATTAATAAACACACAATAAGACCTTATAGTACTGTATCAGACTCATACGTCATTAATAAACACACAATAAGACGTTATAGTACTGTATCAGACTCCTACGTCATTAATAAACACACACTAAGACCTTATAGTACTGTATTAGACTCCTACGTCATTAATAAACACACACTAAGACCTTATAGTACTGTATCAGACTCATACGTCATTAATAAACACACAATAAGACCTTATAGTACTGTATCAGACTCCTACGTCATTAATAAACACACAATAAGACCTTATAGTACTGTATCAGACTCATACGTCATTAATAAACACACAATAAGACCTTATAGTACTGTATCAGACTCATACGTCATTAATAAACACACAATAAGACCTTATAGTACTGTATTAGACTCCTAATTCATTAATAAACACACAATAAGACCTTATAGTACTGTATCAGACTCCTAAGTCATGAATAAACACACAATAAGACCTTATAGTACTGTATTAGACTCCTAAGTCATTAATAAACACACAATAAGACCTTATAGTACTGTATCAGACTCATACGTCATTAATAAACACACAATAAGACCTTATAGTACTGTATCAGACTCCTAAGTCATGAATAAACACACAATAAGACCTTATAGTACTGTATTAGACTCCTAATTCATTAATAAACACCCACTACGGTGAAGATTTAACATGAACTAACACCCACTACAGTGAAGATTTAACATGAATTAACACCCACTACAGTGAAGATTTAACATGAATTAACACCCACTACAGTGAAGATTTAACATGAATTAACACCCACTACAGTGAAGATTTAACATGAATTAACACCCACTACAGTGAAGATTTAACACCCGCTACAGTGAAGATTTAACTTGAATTAACACCCACTACGGTGAAAATGTAACATGAACTAACACCCACTACAGTGAAGATTTAACATGAATTAACACCCACTAACAATTTGTGTTGGAAAAATAGTTAACTTTGATAAACAGCCAGAAACTATAGATTTTCTGATTCAATACGAAATCCAAACAAACCTAAATATGTGTTTTTGGTTGTTGAGTCAATTTGACCATTTCAAACATTTCTTCAAAAATATATATACAATGAACAAAAATATATATTCGCAACATGAAACAATTTTACTGAGTTACAGTTCATATAAGGAAATCAGTCAATTTAAATAAATTCACTAGGCCGTAATCTATGGATTTCACATGACTGGGAATACAGATATGCATCAGATACACAGATACCTTTAAAAAAAGGTAGGTGCGTGGATCAGAAAACCAGTCAGTATCTGGTGTGACCATCGTTTGCCTCATGCAGCGCGACACATCTCCTTCACATAGAGTTAATCAGGCTGTTGACTGTGACCTGTAGAATGTTGTCCCGCTCCACTTCAATGGCTGTGCAAAGTTGCTGGATATTTGCGGGAAACTGTAACACGCTGCCATACATGTCAATCCAGAGCATCCCAAACATGCTCAATGGGTGACATGTCCTGTGAGTATGCCGGCCATGGAAGAACTGGGGCATTCTGTGTACAGATTCTTGAGACATGGGGCTGTGGTGGACATTCCTGCAGTCAGCATGCCAATTACATGCTCCTTCAAAAACTTAAGACATCTGTGGCATTGTGTTGTGTGACAAAACTGTACATTTTAGAGTGGCCTTTTATTGTCCCCAGCACAAGGTGCACCTGTGTAATGATCATGCTGTTTAATCAGCTTCTTGATATGCCGCACTTGTCATGTGGATGGATTATCTTGGCAAAGAAAACATGCTCACCATCAAGGATGTAAACAAATGTGTACACAAAATTTTGAGAGAAGTAAGCTTCTCATGCGTATGGAACATTTCTGGTATCTTTTATCTCAGCTCATGAAACACTGACAGTATCACGAGCAAAGCACCCCCACACCATCACAACTCCTCCTCCATGCTTCACGGTGGGAACCACACATGCGGAGATCATCCGTTCCCCTACTCTGCATCTCACAAAGACACGGCGGTTGGAACCAAACATCTCAAATCTGGTCCTCATGAGAGCCAGCTTCATCGTACCGCTGGATGGTTTTTGCGACTACACTTGAAGACACTTTCAAAGTTCTTGACATTTTCCATATTGACAGACCTTCATGTCTTACAGTAATGATGGACTGTCATTTCTCTTTGCTTATTTGAGCTGTTCTTGGTCTTTTACCAAATATCTTCTGTATACCACCCCTACCTTGTCACAACACAACTGATTGGCTCAAACACATTAACAAGGAAAGAAATTCCACAAATTAACTTTTAAGAAGGAACACCTGTTAATAGAAATGCATTCCAGGTGACTACCTCATGAAGCTGGTTGAGAGAATGCAGAGAGTGTGCAAAGCTGTCATCAAAGCAAAGGGTGGATACTTTGAAGAATCTTAAATATAAAATATATTTTGATTTGTTTAAATATTTTTGGGGTTGCTACATGATTCCATATGTGTTATTTCAGTGTTGATGTCTTCACTACTATTCTTCATTGTAGAAAACAGTAAAAAATTAAGAAAAACCCTGGAATGAGTAGGTGTGTACAAACTTATGACTGATACTATATATCATACCCCCCCAAAAAATGCTAACGTCCCCTGTTATTGTAATGGTGAGAGATTAGAATGTCTTGGAGGGTATGATATTTGTGCATCTGTAACTTTCTCTCTAATCATTATTCATGATTAATTCAGGACTATCTGTAATCATGGTAGTGTCCTCATTAATGTAGTGTTTAGAAACATATTCTATTCTTATTTACAATAAAAGTGACTCCAAAATGACACAATACATTATTTACCATTAATTTCTGTAACTATACATTCAGGTACATACTACCTCAGTTGGCCAGACCAACCAGTGCCCCCGCACATTGGCTAACCGGGCTATCTGCACTGTGTCCCACCACCCTCCAACCCCACTTTTATGCTACTGCTACTCTCTGTTTATTATATATACATAGTCACTTTAACCATATCTACACATACATACTACCTCAGTTGGCCAGACCAACCAGTGCCCCCACACATTGGCTAACCGGGCTATCTGCACTGTCCATGTGTCTATGTACAAAAAGTAGTGTAATGGTTCACCTGATATGGATGAAAATGCCCAAAATGTAAGCCGACAGTCTGCACTTTAACACGGGAATTGTTTGATTTAAAATCCAAACTGTTGGAATATAGAGCCAAAAGTAGAAAACATGGTGCGGTGTCCCTGTAATTACAGAGGGCTCTGCATGTCGTTCTGGATAGTTAGCTGGCTAACTCTTTGAACCTGCTTTGTGGTGTACCCCATACGTTTCAACTGGTCTCCTCACCTCATAGCCAGGGCCCCGGTCTCTTCCCCTGTAAGGGTCCGCTTCTCGTCCGTACATCGCCAGGAGCTCGCTGCTCTGCAGTGAAGGTGAACGGTACAGCACAGCCATCTCTGTGTTCCTCCTGTGCAAGCCTGTTACTTCTCCTGTTGTTGTTGTTGTTGTTGTTGTTGTTGTTGTTGTTATTGTTGTTGTTGTTGTTGTTGTTGTTGTTGTTGTTGTTGTTGTTGTTGTTGTTGTTGTTGTTGTTATTGTTGTTGTTTTATATTATTCGATGTCAGTTATTTTATTCCCAAAAGCATGTCTCGTACCACCGGGTTACATCACCATGTAGTGTGCTGCTGATCTCACAAGGGAATGGCCCACTGACAGGGGTCAAGAAGTAAAACACACACACACACACACACGCACACACACACACACACACACACACACACACACACACACACACACACACACACACACACACACACACACACACACACACACACACACACACACACACAAAAACAGGATGATCCTCAGTCTTAAAGCCATGCAGGAGTCGTGATTTTACTGTGTCAGGAGTGACACAGAACACACAGGTTGAATGTAATTCACCAGCTGTTCTCCATATGGCCGAGTCAGGGCTTAACCGCGCTATAAGACCTACAGACATGATTCCCAGTGAGATACCCAGCCTGTATGTGTCCAGACAGTCAACGTTTCCAATCACATTCACAGATTAACAAACACGCTTAATTACAGTTGAAGTGTTGATCTGATTGGATCTGGTTTAGGAGGGAGGCAGCACGTAGACACACCTTCTGCTCTGTTGCCGTGGCAAACAGTAAGTCAGGAAGCAAAAGTCCAAGATTGAATCTGAAATGGCACCCTATTCCACCTACGTTTGGCTTCGGGTCAAAAGTAGTGCACTATATAGGGACTAAGGTGTCATGTCAGATACAGACCAATTTGAATTGCAAAATGATATTCCAGAGCAACCCAACACAAACACAACTGATTCAGCCAATCAAGGTCCTAGCGGGCAGATTTAGTAGAATTCTTTAGAGTATGTCTTGAACAAAACCCTGCATGGGATGTAGTGATATAAAAAATAGTTTAACTGAGTTGACTTGACTTTGCCTGAGTTGACTTGGCTTTACCTGAGTTGACTTGGCTTTGCCTGAGTTGACTTGACTTTGCCTGAGTTGACTTGGCTTTGCCTGAGTTGACTTGGCTTTGCCTGAGTTGACTTGGCTTTGCCTGAGTTGACTTGGCTTTGCCTGAGTTGACTTGGCTTTGCCTGAGTTGACTTGGCTTTGCCTGAGTTGACTTGACTTTGCCTGAGTTGACTTGACTTTGCCTGAGTTGACTTGACTTTGCCTGAGTTGACTTGGCTTTGCCTGAGTTGACTTGGCTTTGCCTGAGTTGACTTGGCTTTACCTGAGTTGACTTGGCTTTGCCTGAGTTGACTTGGCTTTACCTGAGTTGACTTGACTTTGCCTGAGTTGACTTGGCTTTACCTGAGTTGACTTGGCTTTACCTGAGTTGACTTGATATTACCCGAGTTGACCTGAGTTTTCCTGAGGCCACTCCAGTTTACCGTCCACTAGCCTCCATCACTGTTGGTCACCTCATGTAACGTTCTCCTCCTGTGTGATGATTGTCCCCAGACGACAGTGAAGGCTGCCAGGGCCTACTCACCGTACACTAATGACCCCAGGCTGATAGATGTCAACGAGGCAGTATATAGACACACCTTCTGTTCTGTTGCTGCGGCAGTAAGACAGTCGTGAAGCATAAGTCCAATTTAGGGCTGGAACAAAACCCTGCAGAATGGTTAAGTTATGTGTGTGTTGATTCACCCCAGATGACAGTGCCAGGGGCTACTGAGCTACACAGAAGGAAAGGTGCTATCTAGAACCTAAAAGTGTTCTTCGGCTGTCCCCATATGAGAACCCTTTCAATAGGTATTTTTGGTTCCAGGTACAAACCCTATTGTTTCCAGGTACAACCCTTTCCACAGAGGGTTCTACATGGAACCAGAAAGAGTCCTACTTGAAAACAAAAAGGGTTCTACCTGGAACCAAAAAGGGTTCTACCTGGAACCAAAAAGGGTTCTCCTACGCAGACAGACGAAGCACACTTTTGGAACCCTATTTTATAAGGGTGTACCAGGACCTGCCAAGGCTACTCAGTTACCAGGACCTGCCAAGGCTACTCAGTTACCAGGACCTGCCAAGGCTACTCAGTTACCAGGACCTGCCAAGGCTACTCAGTTACCAGGACCTGCCAAGGCTACTCAGTTACCAGGACCTGCCAAGGCTACTCAGTTAGCAGGACCTGCCAAGGCTACTCAGTTACCAGGACCTGCCAAGGCTACTCAGTTACCAGGACCTGCCAAGGCTACTCAGTTACCAGGACCTGCCAAGGCTACTCAGTCACCAGGACCTGCCAAGGCTACTCAGTTACCAGGACCTGCCAAGGCTACTCAGTTACCAGGACCTGCCAAGGCTACTCAGTTAGCAGGACCTGGCAAGGCTACTCAGTTATCAGGGCCTGGCAAGGCTACTCGGTTAGCAGGGCCTGCCAAGGCTACTCAGTTAGCAGGGTCTGCCAAGGCTACTCAGTTAGCAGGGCCTGGCAAGGCTACTCAGTTAGCAGGGCCTGACAAAAATACTCAGTTAGCAGGGCCTGCCAAAGCTACTCAGTTAGCAGGGCCTGCCAAGGCTACTCAGTTAGCAGGGCCTGCCAAGGCTACTCAGTTAGCAGGGCCTGCCAAGGCTACTCAGTTATCAGGGCCTGCCAAGGCTACTCAGTTAGCAGGGCCTGCCAAGGCTACTCAGTTAGCAGGGCCTGCCAAGGCTACTCAGTTATCAGGGCCTGGCAACGCTACTCAGTTAGCAGAGACTGCCAAGGCTACTCAGTTAGCAGGGCCTGACAAGGCTACTCAGTTAGCAGGGCCTGCCAAGGCTACTCAGTTAGCAGGGCCTGGCAAGGCTACTCAGTTAGCAGGGCCTGACAAAAATACTCAGTTAGCAGGGCCTGCCAAAGCTACTCAGTTAGCAGGGCCTGCCAAGGCTACTCAGTTAGCAGGGCCTGCCAAGGCTACTCAGTTAGCAGGGCCTGCCAAGGCTACTCAGTTATCAGGGCCTGCCAAGGCTACTCAGTTAGCAGGGCCTGCCAAGGCTACTCAGTTAGCAGGGCCTGCCAAGGCTACTCAGTTATCAGGGCCTGGCAACGCTACTCAGTTAGCAGAGACTGCCAAGGCTACTCAGTTAGCAGGGCCTGACAAGGCTACTCAGTTAGCAGGGCCTGCCAAAGCTACTCAGTTAGCAGAGCCTGCCAAGGCTACTCAGCTCAGTCACTGTAATTCAGCTAGTCTGATGGATGTAAACCAGGCAGATGGGTGTCACAACTAATCTCTTTACAGCAACGTCTCTGTCCATCTGGGTCCAGTCTCAAAGCTTTTTGGAATATGTCAATCAATTCTGAGAGGGAGAGAGGAGAGAGACAGAGAGAGAGGGAGAGAGGAGAGAGACAGGGAGTGAGAGAGAGGAGAGAGACAGAGAGACAGAGAGTGAGAGAGAGGAGAGAGACAGAGAGAAGAGAGAGAGAGAGAGAGAGAGAGAGAGAGAGGAGAGAGACAGGGAGTGAGCGAGAGAGAGAGAGAGAGAGAGAGAAGAGAAGAGAAGAGAGTGAGAGAGAGGAGAGAGACAGAGACAGAGAGTGAGAGAGAGACAGATAGAGAGAGAGGGGAGAGAGACAGAGAGAGAGAGAGAAAGGAGAGAGACAGAGAGAGAGAGAGAGAGAGGAGAGAGATAGAGAAAGAGAGGAGAGAGACAGAGAGAGAGAAGAGAGAGACAGAGAGAGAGAGAGAGGAGAGAGACAGAGAGAGAGAGAGAGGAGAGAGACAGAGAGGAAGGAGAGAGACAGAGACAGAGAGAGAGAGAGAGAGAGATAGAGAGAGAAGAGAGACAGAGAGAGAGAGGTACATGGGGGCGTTACACCAGTTTAATTTGCTACTCCTGGTGGAAACGTTGTTCCAGCAGACAGACTCGAACTGACTGGCCTCTGTATTATCTGCCTCTGCTATTCAACAATGAATGGGGTTGTAATGTCAGAACTAGCCACATGGTGGTGCATTCACCTTGCACTGCATTACATGGCAGATAACGTAGCAGACTCCACGAGGAGACTTGCTAACAAGATCAACCATCATAAGAAAGATATGGCTGAATGATGATGACTTTATGTGATGCTATATACAAGGAGGAAAAATCTAAATCTAAGACTAATGCTCTGTGATTACTAGTATTCCTGTGTGTGTGTGTCCCCCAAACTCTCTCCCTCTATAGCTGCTTCACTCGCAGTGAACTAAACTGAACAAGAATATCAACACATCACGCAACAATTTCAGTTCATTTGAGGGAATCAGTCAATTGAGAAAAATTCATTAGACACTAATCTATGGATTTTACATGACTGGGAATACAGATATGCATCTGTTGGTCGCAGATACCTTAAACAAAATGGGCCTCACAATGGGCCTCAGGATCTTGTCACGGTATCTCTGTCAATTAAAATTACCGTTGATAAAATGCAATTGTGTTTGTTGTCCCCCATACATGTGGTCTGCGGTTGTGAGGCCTGTCAAACGTATGGCCCAAATTCTCTATGACAACGTTGGAGGTGGCATATGGTAGAGAAATTAACATGAAATTCTCTGGCAACAGCTCTGGAGGACATTCCTGCAGTCAGCATGCCAATTGCACGCTCCCTCAAAACTTGAGACATCTGTGGCTGTGTGTTTTTTTGTGACAAAACTGCACATATTAGAGTGGCCTTTTATGGTCCCCCAGCACAAGGTGCACCTGTGTAATGATCGTGCCGTTTCATCAGCTTCTTGATATGCCACACCTGTCATGTGGATGGATTATCTTGCCACAGAAGAAATGCTCACTGACAAGGATGTAAACTCATTTGTACACAAAGTTGAAGAGAAATAAGCTTTTTATGCGTATGGAACATTTCGAGGATCTGTTATTTCAACTCATGAAACACGGGACCAACACTTTACACGTTGAGTTTCTATTTTTGTTCAGTGTAGTTTCAGCAGGAAGTGGGTTTTGGTGTGGAGCCTTGAGTCATATAGAAAGAGGGCACGTTCCTCTGCCTGTGCCTTTCTGACACATACCAGATCTCACTACACCTGGATAGGTATTATACCTATCAGCCGACCACATCACATGTTATATAGCAATCTGTCAGTCGATGACACAGTCGACCAGTAACTAAAGAGGGCTTTTCACACTACTGAGACGAACCAAGCTGACTCAAACCACCTGCATAGTCAGCCAGCCTGGTCTCAGAGCATTTCTTATTATTCTGCACATAAATCCAAAAATATGACACACTCCATTTAGTATGATATGCTGCGTTTGGTATGGTGGGTGAGTGTATGTAAAATGTTTTTTAAAAAAGTGCGGTTGGGGGTATAATGTGAATGTCTAGCAACCCAAGGGTTGCGAGTTCGAATCTCATCACAGACAACTTTCGCATTTGACCTAATTAGCAACTTTTCAACTACTTACTACTTTTTTAGCTACTTTGCAACTACTTAACTAACCCTTCCCCTAACCCTAACCTTAGCTCTTTAGCCTAACTCCTAATCTTAACCTCTAGCCCAGCTTAACCCTTACATTAGCCACCTATCTAGAATTCGTAACATAACATAAACGGTGCGTACTGGATTTCCATACAGAACAATACGTAATGCTCTGAGACCAGGTTGAGTTATCCAACACAGTGGCTGGAACCTTGCTAAAAAGTACCATGTGAAAACAGCTCTTCAGCTCAGTTGGTAGAGCATGGTGCGTCCAAGATAGTGGGACCACCCATACATAAAATGCAGGACATTTTATTCATGACAATAAAAAGCTTTTGTTAGAAGTGTCTTCTCAATGGAACATATATGAAAGTCAGTCCAGTACATCTCAGTTTGGCCTATAGTGTGAATTAGAAATACAAGTATTCACACATCAGTAGGGGGTCAGTGTCTGTTTTTTAAAATTCCTCCTGAGATTTGGCTGGGATGAATGAATGGTGAAAGTATCTCGGTTTCCATCTAATTAGCGACAGATTTTCAATGCGAATGTTCGAAAAATCTGCATAAAAACAATATGCGCATTTTCCATTAAATTGACATGTGGATAAAAGGCTGTGCGTGATGACATAGTGCACATTAAAATAACTTATGCTGTTAAATTCCTGTGTATCGAATAAAAAGTTAAAAGGGTTTCTCACCCCCAAAAAATATTGCGTTATATAGCGAGTGTGCCCAGTGTCGTGTATTCATGGATACCAAGGGAAGCCAGGCGTCCCTCAAAAATAAAAAATAAAAATAAATAAGTTATCTTTCATCCCTCTGTGTTTATAATTGTCCTTCACTTTGCAAGAGGCTGAATGTTTCTCCCCCGGATACAGCATCCTAGTGAGCAAAACAGCGCCCCCTCTGGCCATGTATGTGTAAGCCATCTATCGGATGCTGTCTGGTCATAAAGAGTATGACACTGTTGCCACCTGTAGCACAATACAGAATGCTCATTGAATGCACTTGGCCTCCCTTCATTAAAAAATAGTATAAAATAATAGCCAATCAGTGTTAAGCTAAACTGAGTGTCAATTGTAGCCCATTTTTGATTTGTCTTCACTCCCATCACATCACATCAAGAAAAATACATAATCGACAGACACAACTTGAATTGTTGCCTGTTGTTGTGTTGCTGTTGTCCTCTGGTGGCTAGCTAGCTAAAAGTGTCCCTTTCCTGAATTAGCTATGGATGGAGATAGCGATTTTGACGTGTGATTTGAATTAATTCTCCGTATTGGCCAATGATTATAGAATGCCGATTCTGATCCGACCATAAATTCGTACATTGTGCCCCTGGACTGAGAGGATGGAAGTTCGATATGTAGCTAGACGTAGAAGGCTAATGTTAAACTAGCTAACGTTGCCCATGAAAGGAAGTTATGCTAACAATCAAGCATTTTAGCCAGGTAGTGTAGAACAACAAAACATTCAAGTCTGTACTGTATGACAGAGTGATAGACTATCTGTACTGTATGACAGAGTGATAGACAGTCTGTACTGTATGACAGAGTGATAGACAGTCTGTACAGTATGACAGAGTGATAGACAGTCTGTACTGTATGACAGAGTGATAGACAGTCTGTACTGTATGACAGAGTGATAGACAGTCTGTACTGTATGACCGAGTGATAGACAGTCTGTATTGTATGACAGAGTGATAGACAGTTTGTATTGTATGACAGAGTGATAGACAGTCTGTACTGTATGACAGAGTGATAGACAGTCTGTACTGTATGACAGAGTGATAGACAGTCTGTATTGTATGACAGAGTGATAGACAGTCTGTACTGTATGACAGAGTGATAGACAGTCTGTATTGTATGACAGAGTGATAGACAGTCTGTATTGTATGACAGAGTGATAGACTGTCTGTATTGTATGACAGAGTGATAGACAGTCTGTACTGTATGACAGAGTGATAGACAGTTCACAGTCTGTATTGTATGACAGAGTGATAGACTGTCTGTACTGTATGACAGAGTGATAGACTGTCTACTGTATGACAGAGTGATAGACAGTCTGTATTGTATGACAGAGTGATAGACAGTCTGTATTGTATGACAGAGTGATAGACAGTCTGTACTAAATGACAGAGTGATAGACAGTCTGTACTATATGACAGAGTGATAGACAGTTCACAGTCTGTACTGTATGACAGAGTGATAGACAGTCTGTACTGTATGACAGAGTGATAGACTGTCTGTACTGTATGACAGAGTGATAGACAGTCTGTACTGTATGACAGAGTGATAGACAGTCTGTATTGTATGACAGAGTGATAGACTGTCTGTATTGTATGACAGAGTGATAGACAGTCTGTACTGTATGACAGAGTGATAGACTGTCTGTACTGTATGACAGAGTGATAGACAGTTCACAGTCTGTATTGTATGACAGAGTGATAGACAGTCTGTACTATATGACAGAGTGATAGACAGTTCACAGTCTGTACTGTATGACAGAGTGATAGACAGTCTGTACTGTATGACAGAGTGATAGACTGTCTGTACTGTATGACAGAGTGATAGACAGTCTGTACTGTATGACAGAGTGATAGACAGTCTGTATTGTATGACAGAGTGATAGACTGTCTGTATTGTATGACAGAGTGATAGACAGTCTGTACTGTATGACAGAGTGATAGACTGTCTGTACTGTATGACAGAGTGATAGACAGTTCACAGTCTGTACTATATGACAGAGTGATAGACTGTCTGTACTGTATGACAGAGTGGTAGACTGTCTGTACTGTATGACAGAGTGATAGACAGTTTCATACATATGTGCTAGACAGTATATACATATGAGATGAGTAATGTAGGGTAAGTAAACATTATATAAAGTGGCATTGTTTAAAGTGGCTAGTGATACATTTATTACATCAATTTTTCCATTATTAAAGTGGCTAGAATTGAGTCAGTTTGTTGGCAGCAGCCCCTCAATGTTAGTGGTGGCTGTTTAACAGTCTGATGGCCTTGAGATAGAAGCTGTTTTTCAGTCTCTCGGTCCCAGCTTTGATGCACCTGTACTGACCTCGCCTTCTGGATGATAGCGGGGTGAACAGGCAGTGGCTCGGGTGGTTGTTGTCCTTGATGATCTTTTTGGCCTTCCTGTGACATCGGGTGGTGAAGGTGTCCTGAAGGGCAGGTAGTTTTCCCCCGGTGATGCATTGTGCAGACCTCACTACCCTCTCGAGAGCCTTACGGTTGTGGGCGGAGCAGATGCCGTACCAGGCGGTGATACAGCCGGACAGAATGCTCTCGATTGTGCATCTGTAAAAGTTTGTGAGTGTTTTTGGTGACAAGCCACATTTCTTCAGCCTCCTGAGGTTGAAGAGGCGCTGTTGGGCCTCTGTGGGCCTCTCCACTACTGTCCCGTCGATGTGGATAGGTGGGTGCTCCCTCTTCTGTTTTCTGAAATCCACGATCATCTCCTTTGTTTTGTTGACGTTGAGTGTGAGGTTATTTTCCACACTCTGAAGGCCCTCACCTCCTCCCTGTAGGCCATCTCGTCATTGTTGGTAATCAAGCCTACCACTGTAGTGTCGTCTGCAAACTTGATGATTGAGTTGGAGGCGTGCATGGCCACGCAGTCATGGGTGAACAGGGAGTACAGGAGAGGGCTGAGAACACACCCTTGTGGGGCCCCAGTGTTGAGGATCAGTGGGGTGGAGATGTTGTTTCCTACCCTCATCACCTGGGGTCGGCCCATCAGAAAGTCCAGGACCCAGTTGCACAGGGCGGGGTTGAGACCCAGGGTCTAGAGCTTAATGACTAGTTTGGAGGGTACTGTGGTGTTAGATGCTGAGCTGTAGTCGATGAACAACATTCTTACATAGGTATTCCTCTTGTCCAGATGGGTTAGGGCAGTGTGATGGTGATTGCGTCATCTGTGGACCTATTGGGGCGGTAAGCAAATTGGAGTGGGTCTAGGGTGTCAGGTAGGGTGGAGGTGATATGGTCCTTGACTAGTCTCTCAAAGCACTTCATGATGACGGAAGTGAGTGCTACGGGGCGGTAGTCGTTTAGCTCAGTTACCTTAGCTTTCTTGGGAACAGGAACAATACAGCAGACTGGGATAAGGATTGATTGAATATGTCCGTAAACACACCAGCCAGCTGGTCTGCGCATGCTCTGAGGACACGGATAGGATCTGTGGTTTGATGATGTTAAACTCTTTCAGTGTGAAATGGTGCTGGAATAGTGGAGGCAGATCCTGTTTTCTTTGTGACTTGCGGTAACTCTCTGTGGTTCTAAATCAATAGTTGTTCAGTGGTCTGAAAATGTCAGAAACATTAAGTCGCTTGACCAAGCTGTAGGTCATGTAACTGTCTGTTACATGTCAGATGATTCTGACAAGATTCTGCCACTGTGTCTTCTTATTGTCTCGGCCTTTAGGCCTGTATATCAGAGTGGCAAGGGATATAACAGGTTATAGAGTAAACAACACAATTATCACAACACATAGGTTGTTTTTCTGGCTTGGTTTCCCCAGTGATTTTACCCACGCACCTCTACTGAGTGTGCCGAATGTATTGGCACGTGCACTCTAGCCAACAGACTGTATTGGCACGTGCACTCTAGCCAACAGACTGTATTGGCACGTGCGCTCTAGCCAAAAGACTGTATTTGCACGTGCACACTAGCTAGCAGACTGTATTGGCACGTGCACTCTAGCTAACAGACTGTATTTGCATGTGCGCTCTAGCCAACAGACTGTATTGGCACGTGCACTCTAGCCAACAGACTGTATTGGCACGTGCACTCTACCCAAAAGACTGTATTGGCACGTGCACTCTACCCAACAGACTGTATTGGCACGTGCGCTCTAGCCAACAATCTTAAGCACCATTGCACGTTCAACTTACTGATAGTTGTCACGGTAACTGTTGTCAACATGCGGAGAGTTTACTGACGTGCTCTATCTCCACCAGGTTTGTCTTGACATTTTTCTACCGACATGTTGGCTACTTTACTCACATAAAAAGATGGGATGGAAACCTGGTTACTAATCAGGATCCATCTGGGGACACATTTTCATGTGAATATTAAAGTATCTGCACAAAACAAATAAATATGCTAATTTTCCTACCAGTGGTGTGTTTCCACCAGTTGAGTAAAATAGAAAGTTCAGTGTTAAAGTTCAGTGTTAAAGTTCAATGTTAAAGTTCAGTGTTAAAGTTCAGTGTTAAAGTTCAGTGTTAAAGTTCAGTGTTAAAGTTCAATGTTAAAGTTCAGTGTTAAAGTTCAGTGTTAAAGTTCAATGTTAAAGTTCAATGTTAAAGTTCAATGTTAAAGTTCAGTGTTAAAGTTCAGTGTTAAAGTTCAGTGTTAAAGTTCAATGTTAAAGTTCAATGTTAAAGTTCAATGTTAAAGTTCAGTGTTAAAGTTCAGTGTTAAAGTTCAATGTTAAAGTTCAATGTTAAAGTTCAGTGTTAAAGTTCAGTGTTAAAGTTCAGTGTTAAAGTTCAGTGTTAAAGTTCAGTGTTAAAGTTCAATGTTAAAGTTCATTGTTAAAGTTCAGTGTTAAAGTTCAGTGTTAAAGTTCAGTGTTAAAGTTCAGTGTTAAAGTTCAATGTTAAAGTTCAGTGTTAAAGTTCAGTGTTAAAGTTCAGTGTTAAAGTTCAATGTTAAAGTTCAATGTGTTTCCATGGTATTTTCAACTCTACTGATCTTGTCACAGTAACTGTTGTGTTAAATAGCAAATGTGCCTCCTCTGGTCTTGGAAAGTGTGCTCGAGCCAACAGACTGTATTGGAAAGTGTGCTCGAGCCAACAGACTGTATTGGAAAGTGTGCTCTAGCCAACAGACTGTATTGGAAAGTGTGCTCGAGCCAACAGACTGTATTGGAAAGTGTGCTCGAGCCAACAGACTGTATTGGAAAGTGTGCTCGAGCCAACAGACTGTATTGGAAAGTGCGCTCGAGCCAACAGACTGTATTGGAAAGTGTGCTCGAGCCAACAGACTGTATTGGAAAGTGTGCTCGAGCCAACAGACTGTATTGGAAAGTGTGCTCGAGCCAACAGACTGTATTAGAAAGTGCGCTCGAGCCAACAGACTGTATTGGAAAGTGTGCTCGAGCCAACAGACTGTATTGGAAAGTGTGCTCGAGCCAACAGACTGTATTGGAAAGTGTGCTCTAGCCAACAGACTGTATTGGAAAGTGTGCTCGAGCCAACATACTGTATTGGAAAGTGTGCTCGAGCCAACAGACTGTATTGGAAAGTGCGCTCGAGCCAACAGACTGTATTGGAAAGTGTGCTCAAGCCAACAGACTGTATTGGAAAGTGTGCTCGAGCCAACAGACTGTATTGGAAAGTGTGCTCGAGCCAACAGACTGTATTGGAAAGTGTGCTCGAGCCAACAGACTGTATTGGAAAGTGTGCTCTAGCCAACAGACTGTATTGGAAAGTGTGCTCTAGCCAACAGACTGTATTGGAAAGTGTGCTCTAGCCAACAGACTGTATTGGAAAGTGTGCTCGAGCCAACAGACTGTATTGGAAAGTGCGCTCGAGCCAACAGACTGTATTGGAAAGTGTGCTCGAGCCAACAGACTGTATTGGAAAGTGTGCTCGAGCCAACAGACTGTATTGGAAAGTGTGCTCGAGCCAACAGACTGTATTGGAAAGTGTGCTCGAGCCAACAGACTGTATTGGAAAGTGTGCTCGAGCCAACAGACTAACTATTGTTTTGAGAATGACACAAATATTAATTTTCAGAAAGTCTGCTGCCTCAGTTTGTACGATGGCAATTTGCATATACTCCAGAATGTTATGAAGAGTGATCAGACGAATCGCAATTAATTGCAAAGTCCCTCTTTACAATGCAAATGAACTGAATCCCCCAAAAAACATTTCCACTGCATTTCAACGCTGCCACAAAAGGACTAGCTGACATCATGTCAGTGATTCTCTCGTTAACACAGGTGTGAGTGTTGACGAGGACAGGGCTGGAGATCACTCTGTCATGCTGATTGAGGTCGAATAATAGACTGAAGGAGGCTGGAACAAAAGGAGGCTGGTGCTTGGATTCATTGTTCTGCCTCTGTCAACCATGGTTACCTGTAAGGAAACACATGCCGTCATCATCGGCTTCACAGGCAAGGATATTGCTGCCAGTAAGATTGCACCTAAATCATGGTTCTCAGTGTTCTCATGGTTCTCAGTGTTCTAATGGTTCTCAGTGTTCTCAATGTTCTCATGGTTCACAGTGTTCTAATGGTTCTCAGTGTTCTCAGTGTTCTCATGGTTCTCAGTGTTCTCATGGTTCTCAGTGTTCTAATGGTTCTCAGTGTTTTCAATGTTCTCATGGTTCACAGTGTTCTAATGGTTCTCAGTGTTCTCAATGTTCTCATGGTTCACAGTGTTCTCATGGTTCTCAGTGTTCTCAGTGTTCTCATGGTTCTCAGTGTTCTCAGTGTTCTCATGGTTCTCAGTGTTCTCAGTGTTCTCAGTGTTCTCAGTGTTCTCATGGATCTCGGTGTTCTCATGGTTCTCAGTGTTCTCATGGTTCTCAGTGTTCTAATGGTTCTCAGTGTTCTCAGTGTTCTCATGGTTCTCAGTGTTCTCAGTGTTCTCATGGTTCTCAGTGTTCTCAGTGTTCTCAGTGTTCTCATGGATCTCGGTGTTCTCATGGTTCTCAGGTTCTCATGGTTCTCAGGGTTCTCATGGCTCTCATGGTTCTCAGTGTTCTCATGGTTCCCAGTGTTCTCATGGTATTTCACTAAAAACATTGGTTCTGAGTGAATGAGTCATTCAATGGTTCTCAACATAAGCATTACAAGTGTTGTCAGTTTTGAGTTTTATCAAAGGCGTTCCACTGTGAAGCTGGTCCACGTTGAGGCTGTTCTGAGGGCAAAAGGGGGCGCCACTCAATATGAGGAAGGTGTTCCTATTGTTTTGTACACTCAGTGTACATCACTTACATATGAACAAAGAGCCAAGGTGACAAACAAATGTATATCTGGGTCGGACTGAGCAAACAGTCATCTTCAGCTTGGCCTCCACTTCTGGGAATCTAGCTGTGTGTGTGTGTGTGTGTGTGTGTGTGTGTGTGTGTGTGTGTGTGTGTGTGTGTGTGTGTGTGTGTGTGTGTGTAGACGTTAGGTAGCAAGTATGTTTCGGTTTCTCAAGAAGAGGAAACTCCCTTCAACCACACACACACACACACACACACACACACACACACACACACACACACACACACACACACAGTGATTCAGAGAGAGGAGCAGGTGTTAATGAGATATGCTCTTCTATGAACAGCCAACTGACATTAACTCTCGAGGTGCTGACCTCTTACACCCTCTACAGCCACTGTGATTACTTTTTGACCCCGTTGGTCTTTCTATGAACGTTTTAACATCTTGAAGAACGATCTGGCCTTAATGGCCATTTAGTCTTATAATCTCCGGCACAGCCAGAAGAGGACCACCCTTCAGAACCTGGTTCCTCTCTACCCAGTACAGCCAGGAGAGGACTGGGCACCCCTCAGAGCCTGGTTCCTCTCTACCCAGTACAGCCAGGAGAGGACTGGCCACCCCTCAGAGCCTGGTTCCTCTCTACCCAGTACAGCCAGAGGAGGACTGGTCACCCCTCAGAGCCTGGTTCCTCTCTACCCAGTACAGCTAGGAGAGGACTGGTCACCCCTCAGAGCCTGGTTCCTCTCTACCCAGTACAGCCAGAAGAGGACTGGCCACCCCTCAGAGCCTGGTTCCTCTCTACCCAGTACAGTCAGGAGAGGACTGGCCACCCCTCAGAGCCTGGTTCCTCTCTACCCAGTACAGCCAGAAGAGGACTGGCCACCCCTCAGAGCCTGGTTCCTCTCTACCCAGTACAGCCAGAAGAGGACTGGTCACCCCTCAGAGCCTGGTTCCTTTGTACCCAGTACAGCCAGGAGAGGACTGGCCACCCCTCAGAGCCTGGTTCCTTTGTACCCAGTACAGCTAGAAGAGGACTGGCCACCCCTCAGAGCCTGGTTCCTCTCTACCCAGTACAGCCAGGAGAGGACTGGCCACCCCTCAGAGCCTGGTTCCTCTCTACCCTGTACAGCCAGGAGAGGACTGGCCACCCCTCAGAGCCTGGTTCCTCTCTACCCAGTACAGTCAGGAGAGGACTGGCCACCCCTCAGAGCCTGGTTCCTCTCTACCCAGTACAGCCAGAAGAGGACTGGCCACCCCTCAGAGCCTGGTTCCTCTCTACCCAGTACAGCCAGAAGAGGACTGGCCACCCCTCAGAGCCTGGTTCCTCTCTAGGTTTCTTCCAAGGTTCCACCTTTTCTCAACCACTGTGGCTCTACAACTGCATTGCTTGCTCTGTGGGGTTTGAGGCTTGGTTTCTGTAGTTTGTGACAACGGCTGTTGTAAAGAAGGGCTCTATAAATACATTTGATTGATTGATGGATGGATGGTTGCAGCTGGCAGGCATATGTGTCTGCTGTATAGTTAAACCTACCACAGTTTGGAGAACGCTGGTTAACACCTGTATGTCTGCTGTATAGTTAAACCTACCACAGTTTGGAGAACGTGGTTAACACCTGTAAGTCTGCTAAATGTTTGCATAATAGGAACCTACGGTATAACAAGCTCCCAGACTCACCACATGCTCTCCCAGCACTACCTACCACTACTTCTATACGTTACAATCTGTTTAGATCGTCCCATCAATTGGTCAATCAATCTGCTTAAAAACACATAGTACATAATAATTAGGGTTAAGTGCCTTGCTCAAGGGCACATAGATATTTTCCATTTGTCTGCTAGGCTATTGGAACTAGCAACGTTTCACTGCTGGCCCGATACTCTAACGTCTAGCTAGGCTACCTACCGCCCTTCACCACAAATGATGCGGTCTAGATTCCCACATTTGGGGAATTCGAGTGTGATGGCCGAGCCTCACCCTGGATGAATCTCCTAGGTGACCAAGGTGTCTCCCCTCCCAGGTAAGTCATTTTTTTAATTACATTTTTATTGAACTAGGCAAGTCAGTTAAGAACACATTCTTGTTCGCAATGACGGCCTTCTCCTGGCCAAACCCTAACCCGGACGACGCTGGGCCAATAGTGCACCGCCGTATGGGACTCCCAATCAGGGCTGGTTGTGATACAGCCTGGAATTGAACCGGGGTTTGTAGTGAGATACAGTACCTTAGACTGCTGCGCCACTCGGGAGCCCAGTAACCCATGTTTGTTTGTTATATCCAGCCTGTAGCTTAGCAACAAGCCAGACTTGTTAACTCCCTCGAACAAGCTCCATGACGGAGCCTGGGTTGAAATGAGAGGCTGATTGTATTATCGGCTAAATAAAGCCTGTGTGCCAAAGCCAGGCAGATCACTCAAGATTGACATCGAAATTGGACGTCTGTCCATGTCCTGAGAACATCGGGAAATGCCTTCAGAACCAGCCACTAGGGGGCAACAGTGAGCACTATTGCCATCACGTATGTTTGGGTTTTCCTAGGGCATTGTAGACGGGGGTGGTGGATGGGCGTAATTCCATGACCTCGGATCAGATGGTCGTGTGTTTGGAATGAAGGACTAATGAATGTTTTGACCGTATCCTAAACCTTAACTCTCAACTTCGAAATGTGACGTTTGGAGAAAAGTGCAAAAACGTCTAATTGTGTAGTGAGACTGTGAGAGCTTGTTGACCTTAGCATGGGACACTACTAGCCACACACGCACACGGAAGCACACACACGCATGTATGCACGCAAGTTCACACACACAAACACACACACACATGCCTAAAGACATACACACACACAAATACACGCCTAAATACATACACACACACGCCTAAATACATACACACACACAAACACACACACGCCTAAATACATACACACATACAAACACAAACACTCACACGCCTAAATACATACACACACACAAACACACACACACACACACACACACACACACACACACACACACACACACACACACACACACACACACACACACAAACACACACACACACAAACACACACACACACACACACACACACACACACACACACACACACACACACACACACACACACACACACACAAACACACACACACACAAACACACACACACACACACACACACACACACACACACGCCTAAATACATACACACATACAAACACAAACACTCACACGCCTAAATAAATACACACATACAAACACAAACACAAACACGCCTAAATACATACACACACACAAACACACACACACACACACACACACACACACACACACACACACACACACACACACACACACACACACACAAACACACACACACACAAACACACACACACACACACACACACACACACACACGCCTAAATACATACACACATACAAACACAAACACTCACACGCCTAAATAAATACACACATACAAACACAAACACAAACACGCCTAAATACATACACACACACAAACACAAACACAAACACGCCTAAATACATACACACACACAAACACACACACACACACACACACACACACACACACACAAACACACACACACACACACACACACACACACACACACACACACACACACACACACACACAAACACACACACACACACACACACACACACACACACACACACGCCTAAATACATACACACATACAAACACAAACACTCACACGCCTAAATACATACACACATACAAACACAAACACAAACACGCCTAAATACATACACACACACAAACACACACACACACACACACACACACACACACACACACACACACACACACACACACACACACACACACACACACACACACACACACACACACACACATGCCTAAATACATACACACACACAAACACACACACACACACACACACACACACACACACACACACACACACACACACACACACACACACACACACACACACACACACACACACACACACACACACACACACAAACACTCACACACTACTCTGGAGTCAGAAAGGTTGTCTTAGTTTGTGGCGCTCCTGCCTGGTGCCCTATAGACTACTGTAGTCTAGTACAGGAACAGCCTTTAGCCAAAACACAGACTACAGTAAACAATTAACAGGCAGTATGCAGTCTGGATGTCACAAGGGGAAAATACATGCACGGCTCCTCCAGACTGACCGTGAATGAGCTTGCTTGTTTTCCTCTGGTAGAGAAGTGTCATGGACTGAGAACGCTAGCAGTGTTTTACAGAGCACTAAATACAACATGTAACTCTTCTCAGATCCATACCTCTCTTCTTAGAAGCCCAGGCTGCGTTTACACAGGCAGCTCAGCTTTGATCTGGTGCCCAATTATTGGCAAAAGAGGCTGATCTGATTGGTCAAAAGACCAATTAGTTGGAAAAAAATATAGAATTGGAGTTCCTGTGTAAACGCAGCCTTACAGACAGGCAAACAGGCAGGCAGACAGACAGACAGACAGATGGACAGATGGACGGACGAAGAGACAGAATGGAAGGTAGACAGACAGACGGACAGATGGACGGACGAAGAGACAGAAGGGAAGGTAGACAGACAGACAGACGGACAGATAGGCAGACGAAGAGACAGAAGGGAAGGTAGACAGACAGACTATATAGACAATATATGTTTCTACTTTATTCATGTATACGGCTGACTCCTGATATGTGCAACAGCTTAGGACTGTCCTGTATGGGTTTAGGTTCAACAGGATAACACTGGCTTAGGACTGTCCTGTATGGGTTTAGGTTCAACAGGATAACACTGGCTTAGGACTGTCCTGCATGGGTTTAGATTCAACAGGATAACACTGGCTTAGGACTGTCCTGTATGGGTTTAGATTCAACAGGATAACATTGGCTTAGGACTGTCCTGCATGGGTTTAGGTTCAACAGGATAACACTGGCTTAGGACTGTCCTGCATGGGTTTAGATTCAACAGGATAACATTGGCTTAGGACTGTCCTGCATGGGTTTAGGTTCAACAGGATAACACTGGCTTAGGACTGTCCTGCATGGGTTTAGGTTCAACAGGATAACACTGGCTTAGGACTGTCCTGCATGGGTTTAGATTCAACAGGATAACATTGGCTTAGGACTGTCCTGCATGGGTTTAGATTCAACAGGATAACACTGGCTTAGGGCTGTCCTGCATGGGTTTAGATTCAACAGGATAACACTGGCTTAGGACTGTCCTGCATGGGTTTAGATTCAACAGGATAACACTGGCTTAGGACTGTCCTGCATGGGTTTAGATTCAACAGGATACTAATGGCTTGGGACTGTCCTGCATGGGTTTAGATTCAACAGGATAACACTGGCTTAGGACTGTCCTGCATGGGTTTAGATTCAACAGGATAACACTGGCTTAGGACTGTCCTGCATGGGTTTAGATTCAACAGGATAACACTGGCTTAGGACTGTCCTGCATGGGTTTAGATTCAACAGGATAACACTGGCTTAGGACTGTCCTGTATGGGTTTAGGTTCAACAGGATAACACTGGCTTAGGGCTGTCCTGCATGGGTTTAGATTCAACAGGATAACACTGGCTTAGGACTGTCCTGCATGGGTTTAGATTCAACAGGATAACACTGGCTTAGGACTGTCCTGCATGTGTTTAGATTCAACAGGATAACACTGGCTTAGGGCTGTCCTGCATGGGTTTAGATTCAACAGGATAACACTGGCTTAGTACTGTCCTGCATGGGTTTAGATTCAACAGGATAACACTGGCTTAGGACTGTCCTGCATGTGTTTAGATTCAACAGGATAACACTGGCTTAGGACTGTCCTGCATGGGTTTAGATTCAACAGGATAACACTGGCTTAGGGCTGTCCTGCATGTGTTTAGATTCAACAGGATAACACTGGCTTAGGGCTGTCCTGCATGGGTTTAGATTCAACAGGATAACACTGGCTTAGGACTGTCCTGCATGGGTTTAGATTCAACAGGATAACACTGGCTTAGGACTGTCCTGCATGGGTTTAGATTCAACAGGATAACACTGGCTTAGGACTGTCCTGCATGGGTTTAGGTTCAACAGGATAACAGTCTAGTCGGCCACATCTGCGCTCATCCAAAGTGAACTCATCCGTTGACTGTACTGAAACCACATCCGTTTCTGACTGCTGCTCTTTGAGACTGTTTAACTGAACTGCACACTGTTCCTGTAACAGATGTGGAGTTGACAGTACTGATGACTTCTCTAACTTCCCCTTTCTCTTGTTGCTCTACAGCAGGCCTGGGCAACTCCAGTCCTCAGGGGCCTGATTGGTGTCACCGTTTTAGCCCCAGTCCCAGCTAACACACCTGACTCCAATAATCAACTAATCAGTTTAGAATGTAATTAGTTTAATCAGGTGTGTTTACTAGCATGGAGGGAAAGTGTGCCACCCAATCAGGGCCCAGAGGACTGGAGTTGCCCAGGCCTGCTCATACTCAATAAGCAGACCCGGACCCAGAACGGGCACAATATGACCAAATATGTATTTATTTTGTTGTAAAATTGTTTTTTTTAAAGGATATAGACCAGGGCCCACAGTGCACTACTATAGACCAGGGCCCACAGTGCACTACTATAGACCAGGGCCCACAGTGCACTACTATAGACCAGGGCCCACAGTGCACTACTATAGACCAGGGCCCACAGTGCACTACTATAGACCAGGGCCCACAGTGCACTATATAGGGAATAGGGTGTCATTAGGGACTGAGACTCAGTCTCTTCCTATGGGTCTGAGAAACCCACTGAACTGACCAGCGAAGACACAAACACACACACACACATTCATACACAGAGTGGAGGAGGGCTGAGGGACAGGACCCTGGGGACGGAGGCAACAATAAGGTGCTCTACAGGAGAGCCCTCACATCTCTCAGAGGGACAGGACCCTGAGGATGGAGGCAACGATAAGGTGCTCTACAGGAGAGCCCTCACATCTCTCAGAGGGACAGGACCCTGGGGACAGAGGCAACGATAAGGTGCTCTACAGGAGAGCCCTCACATCTCTCAGAGGGACAGGACCCTGGGGACGGAGGCAACGATAAGGTGCTCTACAGGAGAGCCCTCACATCTCTCAGAGGGACAGGACCCTGGGGACAGAGGCAACGATAAGGTGCTCTACAGGAGAGCCCTCACATCTCTCAGAGGGACAGGACCCTGGGGACGGAGGCAACAATAAGGTGCTCTACAGGAGAGCCCTCACATCTCTCAGAGGGACAGGACCCTGGGGACAGAGGCAACGATAAGGTGCTCTACAGGAGAGCCCTCACATCTCTCAGAGGGACAGGACCCTGGGGACAGAGGCAACGATAAGGTGCTCTACAGGAGAGCCCTCACATCTCTCAGAGGGACAGGACCCTGGGGACAGAGGCAACGATAAGGTGCTCTACAGGAGAGCCCTCACATCTCTCAGAGGGACAGGACCCTGGGGACGGAGGCAACGATAAGGTGCTCTACAGGAGAGCCCTCACATCTCTCAGAGGGACATGACCCTGGGGACAGAGGCAACGATAAGGTGCTCTACAGGAGAGCCCTCACATCTCTCAGAGGGACAGGACCCTGGGGACGGAGGCAACAATAAGGTGCTCTACAGGAGAGCCCTCACATCTCTCAGAGGGACAGGACCCTGGGGACAGAGGCAACGATAAGGTGCTCTACAGGAGAGCCCTCACATCTCTCAGAGGGACAGGACCCTGGGGACAGAGGCAACGATAAGGTGCTCTACAGGAGAGCCCTCACATCTCTCAGAGGGACAGGACCCTGGGGACAGAGGCAACGATAAGGTGCTCTACAGGAGAGCCCTCACATCTCTCAGAGGGACAGGACCCTGGGGACGGAGGCAACGATAAGGTGCTCTACAGGAGAGCCCTCACATCTCTCAGAGGGACAGGACCCTGGGGACAGAGGCAACGATAAGGTGCTCTACAGGAGAGCCCTCACATCTCTCAGAGGGACAGGACCCTGGGGACGGAGGCAACAATAAGGTGCTCTACAGGAGAGCCCTCACATCTCTCAGAGGGACAGGACCCTGGGGACGGAGGCAACGATAAGGTGCTCTACAGGAGAGCCCTCACATCTCTCAGAGGGACAGGACCCTG